>NW_007579590.1:0-56600 GCF_000690725.1 Stegastes partitus | reverse complement strand
CCAAAATGTGAGTGCAGCTGGAGTCACTGTAGTTCTTATATATTTAAATATTTCCCTTTGTTAATAACTACTGTATAAATAAAAGGAATTTCTCCACCTTTGCCTAGCATCATAAATCTCTAATACAGAAAATAACATACAACAGAAGGTTTTCTTGGAGATCACTGGTCATGCATCAGTTATAGATCAAATTGTTTTACGTAGAGTGGGGTTGTATCACAAAAACATGTTTTTAAAAAAGTACATGTATTAAAAATACAGGAATCTCTTTACTGTTTACTTAATATATCACATTTTTACTGCTTAAAACATATCAAGTGTTACAGAAAACCAGTCCGTATATCAGATGTATCTGCTATGGCAGCTGTGAAATCATTTAATTGAGTGCTAATTACTATTAATGCCTTATAGACACAAACATTTGAACATGAATTAAAAGTGAATATTCTTTAAAGGGATACAATAAAGCTTTATTCACAAGAGATGCAATTCAGCAAAACTGAATGTACCAATGTTACCTTGCCCCTAAACTCAAGTTCAAGTCAGTGATTAGTGTTTTTTTTTTTAAACTTACACTTCCATACACAGTGGAAAACACCAGTTAAATGACTTTTATATGTAAAATCTAACTGTACCTCCCCTCTGTGTTGTTTTGTGGCTCAGATGATAGAACAGAAAAGCACTAGTCTGTTTTGTTTCTTCTAACTCGTTTATTAAAAGACTCTTTTTTTCTTCTTCTTTTTTTTTTGTACATAGTGTTAAATACAATCTCTCAAGAGACCAGAGGTCTGAAAGCAGATGATGAGAAGAACAGAGGTGTGATCATTTTTGATTGATGTCCTTTCAGGAGATCGCCGGCACAATATATCACTCTGTAGTTATTTTAAAACTCGATGCTATCAATCTTCATTTGGAAACAATATAGAATAAATCAGAGGAAATGTCTTTAATTCATAGCATATCTGTGCAAATCAGGGAGAGTCAGGTCCCAGAGCCCATAATCCAGCAGCTTCCTCACACCAAAGGCCGTAGAGAAACATCTATAAATTAAAGCCTTCTATCTTCCATCGGGGTGGCCGTGCATCTCTGGTGTGTAAGTCAGGAGAACGATCATGACCCACAGGTGCAGCACCGCCTGGAAAAACAGAAAGATGGTCCATGAATTTAAGAGTTTATCAACACGTTTCCTTTGAGCCGACCTACATACCGTTTCTTAAACACTCACCATGTAGAGGATAACAAAAACTCTGGCCATTGGGTAACGCCTAAGGAAGATTCCCAGTCTTATGCTGTGAAACAAAAAAACAGACATTTACATGGGAACACAGTGTAATTATAGCAGATGAATATGAAAAGCTGTGTGAAGCTAACAGTGAATGCTCACCTGAAGCGGTCAATAGTGCTCGCTGCCTTGCGTACTTTGCCGTACATTCCTGGACTGTCCTGGTCACTGAAGAGCACCGGTGTGTTTCTTTGTCGGGCTCCTGACAGTCCAACACACAGAAATGTAAAAAAATAACTATTTGAGCTCAAATGTGACTGATTCTTTGAATTACATGATCAAATTTTCCTATTTTACCAGAGGGGTGTTATATGAAGCAAGGTGGAAAGGCTTTGTTTGTATCATGGTGGTGGTTTTTCTTTGTTAATAACGTTTTCTTCACCCAGTTTTATGCACGCTCCCATAAAAAGAGGCATTTAATGTGTTTTTTTTTTTTTGTACTTCCACACAAAAAGGACCGATCGTCTGCCGCCTACTTCAGTCAAGAGGAAGAGGCTGTTATGATCGAAAGCTACGAAGAATATAAATATGTATGACAGTACAAAAATCACTGTTACTGCAAATGATGCAAGAGAGGAATGCTAGTAGAAAATAGTAAGTTAACATATTTGTTTTACCACTCAGTGCACTCGCAATTCAACTGCTCACTTCTAACTTTACAGCTGCACATTACAGCTGTTAAACTTTATCATTTAAATATGATACTCCAGAAGTGCATTTAGGTCCGGCACTGTCCCATAATGAAAGATACATGGAAATCACTGTACTTTTTGGACACGTCTAAGTGAAACAGATTTAATTGATTAAATATTCTCTGTGATAAATACCAATAGACTAATTAATTATCTAATTTGTGGCACTCCCAGCAGTGTAAAACAGACTGGGCAAAAAAATCTATAGCAAACATAATTATGCTTTTATGCTGCAACACCAAGTGGTTCTCTGCAATAATGCGATGCCTACAGTTTGTGCTACTGTAACTGCACATCTCTGTTTAACGGCATTACTATCATACGGCTCAACAGGTTTGCAGATATAACATATTCCCTCAGTACAGAATCTGTATCACTCGTAGGAAATATGGTCAGAAAAAGAGTTGGTGAAGTGGCAGTGCTTCTTATAGCCAATGTAATGCAAGAGCCTCCTCCAGAGCAGGCTAGCTGTGCAGCATCAGTTACCATGGTGAAGGATAAGCTCAACATACCTCGCTAACTCCGTAATCGTGCTTCATGATACACCCCTCTGTTTGATAATCACTAAAACAAATGACCAGTCAATCAAAAAACGACAACACATGCCAGCCTCTCCTACCTGGTCCCTCCAAGCCGCTCATGTTGATGGCTGGGCCTCCACTCGGTCCCCCCTGAGCGTTCTTCAGCTGCTGCTCCAGGCGCTCCAGCTGGAAGACCAGAGAGTTCTTCTCGGTGCCCAGAGCCTCCAGCATCGTCTGCTTCTGGATCAGAGTCTCCGTCAGCTGGTGGAGTCGATTCTCCAGCTCCGTTTGGCTGCTGCTGCTGAGAGTCTTGTTGGTCAACTGGGAGAGTAAATACATACCAGGGTGAGGTTTTAAAACATCAAGACTGTCTGTCCAACTGCTACATTGATACGATAACATAAACCACACAAAGCAAACTGACCTGATTCCTGAGTTTCTGGATTTCATCTTCTCTGTCTTTGATTCTGCTCTGCAACGTGGTTTTGGCTCGATGCTGTTCATCCTCCAGGTACTGCAGCTCCTACAAAAAAATACATAAAACATCTCATACAAGCACAACTGTTTCTTATAGTTACCATTTTAAGACATTACTACTCTGTCTTACCTGTTTGTAGCGCTCCACCTCAGCCTCCACCTCCTGCTTAGCTCTGTTCTGTAAAGCCTGTTGCTCCTGGAGCTGCACCTGCTGCTCTCTCCACGTCTCTGCCTCCGCCAGGGCCTGATTCTCCAAATCCTGCAAGTGCAATAACATCACTGATACCTCTGTGGTCTTTTCTAATGCAAAGATTTCAGATGTTGGCATAAATTACTGAGATGACTCAATTTTAACACCTTCAAAGTCAGACAGAAAACATACAGTTGCTTCATTTCATGCAGAAAAATGCTTTTAAACCCAGAAACATTCCAGCAAAAGATTTTCCACAGCAGGATTCGTACATTATGACACCACTGAACCAGCAGCCAGTAACAGCATCTCACCTGTATTTCTGTCCGAAGTGTTTGCACCTGCCCCTGTAGTTTCTGGATCTCCTCCCTCTGCAGCTCCTTTTCGTGTCGCAGCTCCTCCAGCTCCAGAGCCATGGTTCCGCTGCCGTCCAGAGTTTCCAGACCAGATCCCTCCTTCAGACTGCTGATCAACTTCTCTTTGGACTGCAAAAACATTTAAAACATGATTGGATTCAATTGAGAAGAAAACAACAGCACAAGTAAAGCAAAACCTGGAAACAATGATGCCGCATTCTGAGTTAGCTGCAACCTGGAGAGATTCACGTAAGTGCTGATGAAGAAGAGATGGTTCTCTAGAGAGGCTGAACTAAACCTTACTTGTAGGATGCGTGAAGCTTTGTGCTTGTAGTCCTGTAGCTCCTGCTTGGCAGACTCAGCTGCAGCTTTGGCACTTTTCAGCTGCTGCTGGAAGTCGTCCACCCTGAGCTTCTCCTCTGCTGCTCGCCGCTCTGCTGCAGTCACCGTCTCTGCGAGGGTTTGCCTCTCAGCCTCCAGTTTGGACAGACGGCCGGCGCACTCACTCTGCACGAGAACAGAGAATTAAGACGTCTCGTAACTTAAATGTGTCCAGTTTAGACGTAGCTGCCATAAATCAGGAAAGATGAATGTCGACATGTGCACCTGCATCTGTCGGTAGCTGTCCTGTTCCCTCCTGAGGGCCAGGTCAGCCTCTCGCAGCCTCTCTTGTATTGTTTCGAGAGCCTGAGAATGCATGCTGCTCCCTTCTGTGTGGTCTTGCATAATTCTGAAAATAAACAAGGGAACAACTTATAAAAATGGTTTAGCTCCACAAGATATTACAGATAGGTTAACTCCATTTTCTAACGCCTTAAAACCAAAGGTGACCACACTTGTTTGGTTTTGGAAACATCTCCTGTTCTACATTAAATTCTGTACCACTGTTACTAGTTTAAAATAAAAACTAAAGTCTCATCTTTCTTCTCTTTCTTTTAGTTCTCCCTGAAGCTGCTCCAATTACCTCCACTCTTAAGTTTCTTTTATTTGTCCCACTTCTTTGTCTTGATCAACTGCCTGGTTTTACTCAGTTTCCTCTTTTATTCTGTTGACGTTCCTTTGACTATGTTTTTATAGTTCTACCTCTTTTGAATCTCGCCAACATGCTCTATAAAAAGCTGCGTCTGATCTCCACTTCAAAAGGTTCTCACAACAGTGTACCTTGACTTTTCCTTCTGTGCCTCCTCTAATGCTACACTGCGGGATTTCAGGAGCTGATCAGCTTCATCGAGTCGGATTTTTAGGACTGCAAGTTGACCGTCTTTGGCAGAGAGGGCCTCCGTTAGGTCATCAACCTGAGACCGAAGTTCTCGTAACGTGCGATCAGTGTGAGACTGTTCCGTGTTCCATCTGTCGGCACGTAGACGGGCCTGGTTCAGTTCTACAGCGAGAGACAAAAAATGTAAAACAGAGGGAGAGTTGTAGAAATATAAAGCACTGCTGTTGCTGTTGTGTTTTTTTTCTTACCATCTTGTAGGTCTTTTGCTCTCTGGATGACTGAAGCCATCTCCTGGTTGAGGGAGGCCACCTCACTGCGCAGCAGCTGGTTCTCCAGACGCAGGCTGGACAGGATCTGGCTCTGTGGCTCCTCTGAAGGCGGAGGAGGCTCCTGTCTGCTGAACTCCTGAGGAACAGCCAGGCCCGAGTCTGAATTGTCAGGTGTGTCTGTCGTGGCCCAGAGAGAACACACAAAAACATTACATATATATTTATATAGACAAAAAAGAAAAATGTTGTGGCTGTTGGGATTCTTGTGTTGTCCAGCAATAAACCGTTATACTGAAGCATCTATATCAAGCCATCTTTTATTTTATGCATTATACAGTGAATACATTCACGCTCTAGTTGTGCTACTGAGCTATTTTTGTATGAGTGTGTCCCCAATTTGTGTATGCACATGAGGACAAGTATGCACGTGGATGATGCACAGTCCTGCCAATAATGTCACACCATTCCACTGATCTTCTTTCTTTGTTAACCAGGTTTTCTTCATCAGATTCTGTGCATGCTCGAATAAAAGAAGGTGTGTAATCCATCATTTGACTCTTTCACACAAAATGGGTCGATCATGTGCCGCATGCTTCAGTCAGAGGTACAGGTTGTTATAACAGAGAGCTATAAAGAATAAAAAACTACTTTCTAAGATGACTGTATATAAACAATGATATGAACAAAACTTTAGCATGTTTACAAAAAAACTCCACAGGGTCAACTTTACCTTTCCCAGAACAACATTCTCTTAATTGTATCTTAGAATTTTTATGCCTGAGAGTGAAGAAATATACTTTTTCCCCCAACTGACTGAAAATGAACTCCATTATGTAAGTGTTGTTCATCAGTGTGGCTGTGCTCGTACCTTGGCTTAGTTCTTTCGCAGAGCTTTCCTCTGATGTTTTGATGCTGTGAGCAGACAGTGAGCTCATGCTGGAGGCCCTGGATACAGCTCTGGTAGAGGGGGGAGTGGATGGGGCTGACGGGATGGTATGGGGAGTGGTAGAAGGGGGAGGTGTTGGGTTTTGGACCTCCGCAACTGGAACTACTGCCTTCACAAGTTCCCTTCTTGAATCCCTCCTGTTGCTGACTGGAGGGTCCGAGCTGTTCAGAAAGTCAAAGAGCATGTCATCGTCCACATCCTGCTCGCTCTTTCTAGGCCTCACAAAGCCAGACGGGGTCTTGGCAGAGTTGGGAGGGCTGCTGCCAGAACCTGAGGAGGTACTGGCCACATTGGCTGTTCCAGCCAGCAGGGTTGCACTGGATCTCTTGATGTTTCCAGCTGCAGCAGAGATGAAGCTCGGTGCGTCATGAGAGGATGCATAAGTGTGATGGGTCACAGCGGGGTCGGCTTTGTACTCTGCAGTGTTATAGTCAGCTTTAACAGCAGACTCTCCTTCATAGGATAACGAAAAGGAGGATGTTCTTTCCTGGTTTTTGCTCAAGGCAGTGGCCGCTCCTTGGTCCACTTTATTCAGGAAATCTTCAGCTCTCCCAGCCAAGTCAGTAAACCAAGACATTTTGCATCCTAGTGGCAGAAACACAACAGCAGAATTTAGGAAAATAGGCTTCTTGCACACTGAGGTTTAGTTAACAGACACTACATATATTTAGATACTAAACAAGTACTTTAACAAATATGCCCTCTTAAAGGATAAAATGTAGAGTAGAATTTTAAAATGATCCCATACAGTGATGTTCCAAAACCTAAATGATGGCCTAAAGGTCAGGATAAATCTGGGTAGCAAAAAGGCAAAAGGTTTCTCTCGTTACTACTCATGAGATGCTCTTGAGCACAGCCTTTAATTCCTAAGTGTTCAAGAGAAGCTGCATCAAATTAACCATTTCAAATCAATTAACTACTATACAGTCTGAAAATCAACCTCTTGACCATTGTATGCCTTATGCTTTTGACAAGCTTCTTTCCAGATTGCTGTGGCCTTGGATAATTCTTTAAACCTGTAACAATGTACATTGTTCATCCACACATTTCACACAACTCTCTGTGGGACATCACAGTCAGTCAGACTATGGTGTAATAAACATTTGCACTGACCTTAAACTTTGCATTTATTGACTGTGTTAGGCCGATCCAACATGCTCTATTCTCACTTGTTTTCTGTATGTCAACATTCATACCTATTTCCTACCATCTGATTTTCAGTCATTTGGGTGCAAAGGACTTTACAGTAAGTGGCTTCAAACCAGGTAAGAGCAATACGTTGATATGATCCAAAACTGAGAGTGTGACCCTTTTAGAAGTCCCATATGTTGGCATATTTTTAGCATGTTATTAAAAAGCAATGTCCAGAATGTGTTTTTCAATTGTTCCGCTCAAAATACAAATCAGATGATTAATTTTAACACGACTGTATAAAGGCTGGTTTTGGTCCTGTTCTAAGTGCTGCCTTCCATGCCCCCTTCAGGAAGAAGACTCTCTGTGTCTATAATTGACAGCGCAGGGCAAAACAGTTGACGGCATTGCAGCTTACATATGGGAAGACCAGCACTTACTATAGGTTCTAACTTTCTCTCCAAGTGATCATTATACATAGAAATATCACCAACTTTAAAGCACAGCTCCTGTTTTTAACTGCTGTTTGAGCTGGTGGTTCTATGTGTTTTTCAGTTGCGACCAAGATGAAACATTAACACTAAGGAGGCAGGGTGGCAGTTCAACAAGAACAACTTTGTGCTAAGAAAAGAAACCTGAGGTGGAAGCTATGGTTTCTGTTGCTTTGACTGAGCTGAACAGTCCCGGCAAGGGGCCAAATGATTCATCCTATTTCTTTTCCTCTGCATCCAAACATGCAATGACTGAGACAATTAAATCAATTTTTGATACCGTCTGCCACCCTCCTTCAGATAAAACCGCAGCAGAGAATCTTACCTGACCTACTGATATGTGTGCTGTCAGTAGGTCAGTGTTTATGAGCATCAGCTTGGTATTTGCTCTCAAGTGATTGGCGCTTAACATGCAATCGAGTGCATTTCAGTCACTATTTCATACATGTTCAGTTATCCTAAAACAGAAATAGAAAAATATTTAAATGAGAACAGATTCATTGGGAATTAGGCTGTACTAAAACACAGTATTTCTGAGCACAGAGAACGGGAGAGACGCAGACAGATGTAAACACCTGCTGAGTTTTTACTGAAGTGCAACAATCCCAATGGTAGCATTAGCTACATTAGCCACACAGTACTATTGTTGTGATGCATTTCCATCAATAATAAAAACGATTCACTAGGTCTTCAGTTCCTAGATGATATACAAGTTTCTTCACATTTTCACTGCTTTTAATTTACACCTCCAAGTTTCTATAACATACAATGGACATTAAAATTGGATTTTCATTACATGGGACCTTTAAACAAACATGATGACAACAACAGATGAAAAATCACTAAATAAAAATGACATTCGGGCCACAGCTAAAGTTAAGAAGCTCCTCGTCCAAACCTCCAAAACAGATTTGACTTAGGACATAAAACTCTTCTATAAAGGTATCATTTCTACTCAGCTAGCATGCTAACCAGGTAATTTAGCACAGTCAGAGCTGACCTGTCAGTGTTTTTTGAAGACAACACATTGATTCTGTTAAAAATAACCATTTACATACAAGAGTTACTGCAGAAGTCACCAGCAGCTGGGCAGCGTCATCCTAAAACTCGTGTAAACACAGTTTGTTAAGGATTAACTCCATCGATGCTAAAGCTAACATGCTAGCTGGCTACCTGAGAAAACATTCACACGTACCGTTTGAAACAAGTCGTGAATCTCAGAATGTCTCCGGTGAGCTGGCTACCGACCAGGTTTAACTGGCGAACATGAAAAAGTGAAGTGGTTCGGACAAACACAGTCAAATGTCATTATCTGTCACAGAGGATGTCAGGGAGCTTCTCAATACGTGGACCAGGAAGCGCTGCGAGCAAGGACCCCACAACAGAGCGTCCTCGAAGGAGCCTGATCAGAAATGAACCAACGAGCGCAGCACCCGCCTCCTGCTTGTTTACACATATGAATATAAACAACAACACAGTAAACAAAGCTGAGGGCTGTACGACGAAGCGAGATTAGTATGTTAGCTAGGTATGTTGAGCCTAAAGTCAGAGAGAGATTCTGAAGTTCCCTAATATTTAATTTAGTAAAGTTACATCATTGTATTGTAGGGTCTTAACCTTCAGCTTTAATTTAGTGAAGTAAATTCGTATTTTATGTAACATTAAATTGCTAAGGCAAGTTTATATCCTAACTAATCCTGCAGAGTCTTAACCCTAATTTTTAAACATGTTTATTAAATGCTTGATATCAATCTTCTTTCTCGACTGAAAAGCAATTCGGTTCAATGCCTGTTCTAAATGTTCTGTACAAATAACAGTGACATAACTATTGAGGTTTTACTGCTTTAAATATTTTACTAGTATTTATTGACAGTGTTTTGCAGTTTTGCATGCAGCCTTTTGGTGTCATGTTGCCTCCTGCCTTTGTATTGTCTGTCAAAGCACTTAAACCCTTGTTTTCAAAAAGACTTTATCAATAACTTTTTCTTCTTTTTTTTTTTTTACATATTTGAAGCTAATGCAAACAGACATTTGTAGTTCTGCAATGGAGTCAGTGTTGGCCGTAGTGAAGAACAATTCAAGCAAAATTAATTATCCAAGCAGGAATTGTAATTTAAGTCTGCTTCATTAAGCTGCATATTTCAGAAACATAAAATCACACACTGAGCAGGAGACTTGTGTTGCCACAGTTTCACTTCAGAAAACACAAACTGACACAGAAGTTATGAAACAGTGCCTCTTTATTTTTTCCGCACTCACTCGAAAATGCATATTTACATGGCATGCCACATCAATACAGGAACTGACTATGGACACAATCGATAACACGTAGAATCTGCTCTGGGAGTTAAGGGCAGGGGAGTTTATCCCATGAACAACCAACTAAGAGATAACAGAAACGAAGCCAATACTTTTATAAGCAGGCCAGCCATAGAAAAGAGTTCCTCTTAAATCGGGTTGTTTCAAAGACTTAAAAAGTGACAAATGTCCAGATAAATGGAGGGCCGACGTCACGGTCGAGTCAGAGATGGTAATCATCTATACTCTGCAAAAAAGAAAAAAAACCCACGAGGCTGTTCAAATTCAGGATGGACTTCGAGGGCACATGATCGTACATTTAGGGGGAAAAAGATTTACAACATTAATTCAGTGTTGAAGAGGACAAGCTGGTCAACTCCAGCTGATGTCCAGTAATTTCAACAACCTAAGCCTTCTAAGATAGTGTCCTCGTTCAAGGTAATAATCCAGAAGCGCAGTGTCCTTTTAGAAACAAAAAGACCCAAAAAAAAAAAAAAAAAAAAGGAGTGGACTTCAGACAATCCAAAAGAGAGGGAGAGAAGTTAAATACATAAAAAAAAAAACACAACTCAGTATACGAGTTTGTCTGTGATAATGCAAAAATAACAAAACGACAGATATCTGGACAAGTTTCTTCCAGGAGAGATCCTTTGAGAAAAGTGAGTTGTCTTTGTTCAATCAGTATTTCCTCTGCGTTTGGATGAACAGTCTGTTGGATCAACATTCAAACACACATCCTCACACACACTCACTCTTACATTTTTCCCAAACGCACACACACACACGCACTCACGCTCTCTCCTTACACATGCAATGTGGTTTCTGGATGAGGGACAGACCACTTCAGATCAGGCCCCTCCTTTTCTTGTAGTCCTCCAGGTTGAGGGACCTGCGGGGGGCGCCGTCCTTCACCGGCAGGGCGTTGGAGCTCACAGACAGAGACTTTGCCTCTGCAGAACACAAAAGCAACATTACACACTGTAACTAGTAATCAGATTACATTGCAAACAAGCAAAACATCCAGCTATCGATACAGCTTCTGAGCTGCACCAGGAAACGTGAAGGTAAAACCATCTCACCTGCGTTGGGAACCTGTAGGTCAATCTTAACGTCAAAATCGTGAACTTTAAACAAATCTTCTGAGAGGTCAGTGGTTGGCTTGGGGACATCTTTGTCTTTCGGGTTTGCTTGCCCCTGGAACAAAGGAGGACAGAAAAACAAACTGTAAGATCTCCTCATCTATGATTCAGGTTAGGGCTTGTTAAAGAGCACATATTTTGCTTTTCCTCATTCCTTAGTCTGCAAACTTACAAAGTCTCATTATTGTAGTTATGCATGTTCGTGTAAGTCATGTTCTCCCATAGAAAACACGGCTCTTTACCTGCCTCAAACACCTCATGGGAAGTTCAGGCTTATTATAGGATTACAAATTTGTAAAATGCCTCCCCAAAAAGCTAGTTTAACACGCCCTCAAACAAAAAATAAGCAGCTGCCTTGTGTTCCATCATTATTTCCTCACTAGAGTCACTTCCACGAGAAATATTTGGTTGCTTTTTGGAAGAAGGGCCACGAGCTAGAAGGGAATATCGTAGTCAGAGTGGGAAGGATTTGTTGAACCAATGTAGAGTCTGAGAAACATAATGTGTTTGTGAACAACAAAGCTAGAAACACATTCTAGTAGACCCAAATAAAGAAATTAAGAACCCAATAATGAGTATAATGTTGGTGCTTAGACCCTCTGAACCCCAAGAAGATTACTGAGTCTTTTTTTAGCTTCTGTCACATTTTTACTCACTGTGGGCTCATTTTCAAAAAAAATTCAAAAGTTTCAAAAGTCCCGCACCTCAACGAAAACAGAACAACCATGGCTGGAAATAAAGAGACCTCACAAATGTCTTTTGTGCAGTCTGACAAAGTAATAATGTTGTGAAAAAAAATTATAAGGTGAATTACTAATTCAACAAAAGCTGAAAAACGTAGAATCACCATGTATATAGTTTTTCAATATTCCTCAAGGTGTTACTAATACTGGAAACAATGGTGACCCCTCACAGAACACATTATATCAATTTTACCATTTACAGGTAACTTAGTTTCCATAATTGTCTCCTCTTGCTCTGTTAAACACAGCCAGCAGTTCAGCTGAAAAGTCACTGAACTTTAATCACATGACTGTTGGTCGCAGGTAAGTTACTAATGGATTCTCTGTTGCAGTTTATGTTTGGTAAAATTCTAAAATAAACATGTAGAATGAAGTGATTTTGATGAAATATCCTATTTTTATAGCCTACATTTGGTTGTTCTTTTTCAACAAAACCAAAAGTCACATATGATTACTTCAAGGACTGCTGAAAAGTGGAAAATCCAACGATTCGTCCAATTTTTACAGTTTCTTGCTTTAATAAATTCTGTAATTTTGGTGATTTAAAACAACAACATGCATTTCTAACCTGCCAGCAGGTTTTGGGATTCAGAGGGTTAGCGTAGGAATACTTCTACAAAAGAAATTGTGATTTGCTAGCCTTAAAAGTGACACTTTGCCAATAATTTAGCCATTGAAACAAATTATTTCAAACAAAGAGTAGAACTACAAATTTAAAATTTAATGGACAGATTCTAACAATCATAGAAAAAGTCTTTCTAGACAAAATCCAGCACCAAACAGTTGAAACCACCAGCTCCTGTGCAACAACCACACGGTTTCCAGTCTGCACGACATTTATCCTGAACAGGAGTACGACCAGGATTTGGCATCATTTCCAATTAACTAAACAAACTCCTGTTTAATAAGTAAACACTTCTGCGTTCACTCTCCAAACATCTTCACTGTGGGAGTTCAGGGAGTGCTCTGCTTACCAGTTTGTTCTTCTCTGCACTAGAAGCATCGGCTACCGACCCAGAGCCATACTTCTGGTTCAGGTGGGCGAGAATAGCTGCATGGACTGACGGATCTCTGGCCTGCAGAGCGAAGAGCAGCACAGCAACAGATTACAGCAACACAAGCAGATTTGTCATATGAAGAAGTATAGTACATATAGCGGGTCTTGTGCCAGAAGCAGAGCTGATTTAAATAGCTAAGACTGTGCTTGTGAAATATAAGGTGGCCAAATTTAGAAGGCAACAGCTGCTGCATACATATTTAATTTACATTTAAGCAAAGAAACACATCTGATCTGCAAATACAAACTATTAAAGAAGTGAAATCAGGGCAACGAAAAGCCTCAACACGTAGGAAATAATACATTAAATAATAATTCTAGAAAACTTACATTCGACACCATGGTGGGTTTGCACTGTCTTCGTGTGAAAGGGTCCATTTGTTGGTTTTTGGCATTTTGTCCTTCAGCCTGTTGGAAAATAAACAGGAAACTAAGCATTGGGATATTTCAACAACAGCACAGCTTTGACATTTGATTCACAACAATGAACACTCCCATAAAATAAATAGGCAGGATATATTTTCCATTCTGTGCAGCCTATGAGGTGGTTTGAAACCTGACAGTTTAACAGAGCTAAAGCACTATAATGGGGACATCCGGTGCTAAAGTTACTGGACTCTAATCTCCTCACTAACGCTGCTGTGAGGCCTGAAGTGAACTGAGGTGGAACTGAACACTGTCACGCTGGAGCGCTGCCACATGAGGAAAACATCTGAAATGTAGGAGCATTTCTAGAAGGGTAGTAAATACAGTGTTTGCAGCCAGAGAGACTGCTGTTCTCAGGAAACACAGTTGTAGAGATGGAACCTGTCCTTCATGTCCTGAGATGCTTTTGTTGTACTTGTGTCATATTTGTTTGGTTTGTTATCAACAAACCAACTTTTCGGCACTTCCATGTTTGAATCTTGAACAGTGTTTAATTTAATCATAAACGGGCCAATATGTAATCAATAATTCTGCCTTATTATTACGCCGAACAGTTTTTTCTCGTTCGAGCCTTAATATTAATATCAAAAGTCATCTCAGGTAACGAAGCAGATGTATGAAGGTGGAGTGGGAGGATCACGTACCACAAGAGCTTTCTCAGATTCAACAATGTTCCAGCTTCTGTTCCTCTGATTAATGTAGCTGGAAGACAAAAACAAAGTCAGAGTTAAAGATAATGACACAGTAATGATAATAAGGGCTGTATTTTAAAAATATGACATAAAATCCTCTGGTTTTTGTCTTTGCCTTAAATTAATGTCTGGAGGCTGTCGACCCATTTTTTATTTCTCCTCTCTGGAAAGTTTTTCAACCAGCGATAAGAAGAAACCCGCTACTGCCAATAGAAAACACTTTACAGGGATACTTACAACTTTATTAAAACAATCTATCTTGACCCTTATAGCATGTATCTGAAGCCAGGAACTCCACCTCCTGATTTATTAAAAACATCTGCAGAGTAGGGTTGCGCGACTAATTGCATTTTTTTTTTCTGTTCTATTTTCCAGCTACATATGAAACCAAGATAACTGAGAAGAATTATTGCTCGGCCAAATTCTGTTTTGCAATGATGCTCTCATTTTGTCTTGCACAATAAGTCCAGTGCACGCCTTTGCTTCACAGCGGTGCACGTTCATCGTCCCCTAAAAGCCCAGACGTTCAGCGGGTGTTAAACTGTTCACCCACTAACAGGGAACATGAGCTGGGTTAGACTGAGACAGGCTTGTGTTTCCCTGCAGATGGTCTGTTGTTGCAACAGTAAACCTCCTCAGCTACAAGAGGAGTGCAGGAGATGTGTTTGGCTGAGGAGCCAACGGTACGAAGCCACCGTCTGTCAGATTATGGCTGCAAGTCAGAATCCTGCAGTGCTTCAGAACTTGTTCTCAGATAGCAGGCAGATGATGGTCAACCCCTCTCCTATCTCACAGTTTGGGAAGAACCTGCTAATAAATCGCTTGCGGACGACCTAATTTTCTAACATTTATCTTTTAAATTAGTTTTTCAGTTGAATGGGATTCAATTTACAGAAATCTACTGTTCAATGACCAGTGGTTGATCATTGCATCATGCTTCCAAAGTCAGTGAACAATCATGGTAGCCATCAAGATCAAGATGACAACAAAGACTTTCTATTCTATTCTAAGATCACTGTATTTACTTTAAAAAAAAAAAAAAATCTGAAAGTTGTGTTACTGCAGACAGGTTTAAGATTGTTTCTTTGCGTAGGTTTTGCTGACCTGATGGCAGAGATGTTCTTGGTCCTCTGTCTGTCGAGAGCTTCTGCTCTTTCCTCGAGCTCGTTCAGCTCATCCTGAATCACTTTCACCTTCTCACCGTCTCCGCTTTCTTCTGCCATGGCCTTGAATCAAAACATGTCATGGTTAGAGTAGCTGTTCAGAATTTACTATGATGAACAAACTTCCTCTTTTACATAACATTATGTAAGTTGGTACGAGAAGTAATTTTCTTTTACCTTATCTTTGAGTAACTGTGTTTTCTTCATGGCATAGTTTGGTGGCGCTTTGCGGAATCTGTCCTTCTCTTTAACAATCTGCAGAGAATTTAAGACAAGAGTTTTACTGTAGTTAATAACACATGAAGCCAGAGAAAACACAAGAATCATGAAACAGACTTACATCCTCAATGTCTTTGTCGTTGAACTTATAATTCAGAGCTTCTTTGATGGACTGCTCCTTCTTGGTGATTTCGTCAAGAGTCGGAACCTGCATCCCGGCAACCATCATCTGCAAAACCAACAAATAAAACCTCAATCTAAGCCACTTTCTTCCACTTGATCATTTCAGAATGAAGTTGAAGTTTCTTCTGTCTTTTTTAATCCACCTACCGCCTCTTTCCACTTCATGAATTCGCTTTCTGTAAACTCTTGATTTGATACGAACTCAAGCCTGAAAACCCGCGTGTCACCACCATGCCTGAGGAAGATTTAGGAGCATTATAAGGTCATAAGGGCATCAGCGACAATGAAAGACAGAGTAAAAACATCAACTGATACTTGATGATCTGATTTAAAATGCTGAATATATCAGTGACAGAAAACTGACCTTAATTGTAATCCCTTGTTTGTTCGTGTTGATCCGAGCTGGTAAACCTTCGCCGTCTCTACTACGTCCACAATTTCAGCAACCTGCCAACAACAAGAGAAATTAAATCTTAATTTAACTGAAACTACTTCTTAAAAGTGCCAGAGACATTACTTAGAAGCCAGGCTCACCCTATAAACTGGTTTACTGCTGCTGTTTCCGATGCCTATCCTCACAAAGCAGCCGGTCACAGTCTTAGCGAAGAAGGGCATGTGGCACCAGCGCTCCAGCTTGTGTCTGGACAGACGGATCCTGTTGAGCTCGTCTGGGAGTGAAACTGGCTGCGACTTCGGTGGAGTCTCCTCTTTCCTGTTGGCACAACACAGTTCAAAGATATTACTTAAAATCAAGAGAGAAAATGTGGTGCTGTGGCTGTAGATGTATGTAGTTACTGTTTATGCTGGCTGTGTAAGTTAATCACATGCTGTTTGAACTCTTAACTGATTAATTCGGATGCTGTTTGTTTATACAGAAGTCAGAGATGCTGCAAGTTTTCTCTTCTGTATTCAAGCTGTCTTTATTGCCTAATAATGTAGCGTTTAGGTTGTTTTCACTCTGTATGTTTATAACTTGACGCTAATTGCGCATGCTGTGATCTGAGCTAAAGCTATTAATGCCGTGAGCATTTGAGAGCGCTCATTTGACAGAACATGTTTGTTTTGCACGACATTATTTTCCTGATTCTACACAAAAAGAGGCAATGGTCCTATTTTTTTTCTGGGTATATTAATTGTGGCATCTACTACCATCTAGAATCACATTCGCATCCTCTCTCTGAGTAAAAATATCCAGCATACCGTGACTCTGTGCTCAAGCCCTGTAGAGGTCAAATTATCATCCAGCCAATGTTAAAGGTCAGAACTCCAACAACAGCAAATGTACTGCTTGAAACACTTACTCGTCGTCATCATAAGACGATGAGCGCGAACTCCTGTCGCTTTTGACGGATGACTTGTCATCGTCTTCGTCCTCTTCCTCCTCGTCGTCGGAGTAAACGTCGCTCGCCTTCAGGGGCAGACGTTTGGCCAACAGTTCGGCTGCAGAGAGATGAAACGTCAGCATCTGGAGAGGACTGAACAGTCAAATCACAGAGGAGTAAAAACACACCGACCTGTTTTGTTTTTCTTCTTCTCACGCTCGGCTTTTAGCTCTTCCATGGCCTGCGACTTTTTGTCAAGTTTTTCGTCACGTTTGGATCGCCTCTCCTTGTTGTGTGACATGACCTAGAGAGGGGAGCAGATCACAGTCACACATAAACACAAAGGAGAAACAAAGGGTGCAGTTAGCCACGTTTCCATATCACTCCTAAATTCATTATAAGCAGAGTCTTGAAATGTCACAAAACATTTCAGAAAAGAAAAAGAGCATTAGGCTTGTTTCCATTAACTGCAGTGGAGCGAAATAATTAGGCTGAATAACGTCATCAGAAGGAGGCAGTATATGTTACATGGCTTCAAAAAAAACTGAAAACAAAACCAGCAGCATGTCAGCCACTAAAAAACCTCCAACAAGAAGAAATAAACAAAAGGTTGGTTAGAAAAAAATAACAGAGAGACCTTCAAGAATTGTTTTCAGACAGGAAAGTTCTAAATATTATTTCCTGTCAGCTGGTATCAGCCATGTTTCATGTCGTCTGAAGGCAAAGACAATAAAAGCAGCTGATCAGTCAGGTGGCGTAAATGTTCTCTACATCAGAATATTTAAAAAAGAAGGTGTTTCCATCTCCAATTATGCAACTTTTTTTTCCATACGAAAAGTCAAAAACTACTTCAAGCAAGCATGTAAACATTTGTGATACTGGGCACTTTTCCTCATGTAATACTTTAAAATAAGCATTAAAATACATGAAGACAACACGGCTACTGCAGCACTACATCAGCATAACTGTAATGTTGAGTTGATGACATGTCTGGACATTCAGACGCGAGCAAAACACTACCCAAGATGTATTTAATTTTTTGGCACGACCTTCTTCTTCTTTTTTTTTTAAAGATATTTTTTGGCTTTATTAGATAGGATAGAGAGAGAGAGAGAGAGAGAGAGGAAAGGGGGGAGAAGAATGGGGGAAGGACCTGCAGCAAAGGGTCATGAGTGGGACTCGAACCCATGACCGCTGCGTTGGGGACTATAGACCCTATACATGGGACGCCAGCTCAACCAGGTGAGCCATAGCGGCACCCCGGCATGACTTTCTGATATTGTTTAGAACGTCCATGACACTAAACTCACCACTTGTGTGTCTTGAACCTGAGATTGCTTCCGTTTTTCTTGCTCTTCCTCCTGCTTCTTTTTCTTCTCCTCTTTCTCTTTCTTCTTTGCCGTCTTCAGCTTCTTCTTAATTTCAAACCTTTGAAAACAAACATAACATTGAAATAAATAAACCGTGAGCTTAAACACAGCGCTGTTATATCGCCAGACTTTGCTTCATGCATGAAGTGTTTTTGAATTTCATTACAAGTCCACTGCTGAGAAATTTCACAAAGCTGCTGTTTTTCAATACAAGTAAATGTCAGGAGTGTTTTTTTTTTGGTTTATCTAAACACTTGGTCCACTTATCTTTGGTATAGAGCAGTAAAAAATTAATCGATTGATACATTCATTGTCAACTATTTAGATAATAGATAATTAAATGTCAAAATTCTCTGACTCCAGCCTCTTAAATGTGAATATCTTCTGTCATCTTGCGCTTTAGGAAACACCGACTGACTTTTTTCACATTTTATAGGCCAAGCAACTCATAAATAAAAAGAGTTTTTAATGCCAAGAAGCATTTAGCAAATTTTCACTCCCACATTGTTGCCACTCACCGTCTCTTTAGCACCTCTCTCTTCTCAATTCTGTTGAACAGCTCCTGCTCTCTCTCCTTCTCCGTCATCTGCTCCAGGCGAGCTCTGTCCTCGGCGTCGCCCATCAGGTCGTCGTCGTAGCCGTCCCTGAACACCTCGTCCTCGGAGGAGTCCGAGTCGGAGCTGGAGGACGAACTGTTGCTCTCCGAGTCGGACACCTCGCCTGAGGATGTCAAAAAGAGTCACAAAAACAGGGATCAGCTGGTTTCAAACACAATCACATTACAAGGTGAGGACGTCCTAAAACAATAGGACGGTTTGTCTAAAAGATGATAGAAACAAATGATATCACTGATAATTATTAACAACAGTGAAGTCTTAACATATATAGTATTAATTGTAGGGTCAAGGTCTTCCAGCAATAGCCATGTATTCATACTCAATCATTTTAGTTCGTATTCCTTGTTTGTGTTGTGGATTTTAAATTAAACGCGTCATTTTTTTGTAGGATTAAAAGTGCCTTCACATGCACGAAGGATAAGATAAAACAAGATAAAACTTTATTCATCCTGAAGGAAATGTTTTTTGCCAGATATTGCACAACAGAAGAATACCGTGCCCAGTAGAAACCGCTGCTCCTAAAAGCTGTAATTCTATCTCATTAATACCAGCCTGAGTGTTTATGCTGAACTGTGCTTCACCTTTATCAGAGCTGTATCCAGTTACTACTAATGGAAACTAGACATTTCCGACGGCGCCTGCTTTGCATTAGAAGTGCTCAGCTGAAGCGGTCGTAGAGGTGAGCGCTGACTGAAATGAATCTTCTAAAACAACCTCCATTTTGGACATTTTTTGACTGCAGATTAGTGCCAAATCAAGCAGGCAGTAATGGAAGGTAGCCACCCCTGCTGTGGCCTGCTGTTCTGTAAAAAACTAGTCACACCGCACACAGCAAGAAGTCAGAATGTTCGTATTACACATTAAAAATGCAGATTATGCAGGCTGACTTTTTTTTTTATTATAACAAAAGCTTGTTTGGCATGTGTTCTGCTGCTCAGTGCTTTGCTGTCAAATTAAACAGATCTGCAGCCTTAAGCTTTTGTATAATTATTTTTTAGGGGATTTCTTGCCTTTAATTGACAGTAAAAGTGGAGAGAGAGGCGGGAAACGCGATAGCCGGCAAGGAATCAAAACAAGGACTCGCTGCTCAAAGCATTTGCTTCCATATGATGCACACCCTCATCGCTCGACTGTAAAAACTTAAAAGCTGATCCAAATTCTGTTCCTTGATTACATCCATTGTGTTTGGTCTGCACCGAATGTCTCATCAACAGATTTTATGTACAGCTTTATCAGGCAGTGAGGCTGCATTTTAAAAGGTTCAAATGGAGTTGAAAGTGACACAGTACTTTCTCGAGCTGGTAAATAAAAGCAGCCTGAACCGGAGGGCAGTTACAGCTTCTTTCAGCGTGACTAATGTGATTAAAACCAAATATAAAGTGCAAATCGAGAAAGATTTAATTATTTGTTAGTGAGTAAATGCTATCCCCTGGGGTGTTTCCTATTAGTAAAAGAATAATGTATTTTTATGCATTCACTTACTTGCATTTTTAAAAATAACCAAAGTCTCAATCCTAAAACCCACTAAAGGGTTTAAAAGGCATGCTATTATTATTTTTTTAGCCAAAGTTACACCATGTATCAGTGCCAGAAACTGTAAAAACAGAAGAATAATTGAATTTTCAACTTTGCAACGGTCAATAATTATAATTATGTGTCGTTCCTTCAGAAAATGTAACCAAATCTCAGCATAAAATTGTGACATTCCATCAGATTCACTTTATTCTACATGTCTCATGTAAACGTTCCTTAAAAAATAAAACATTTGCATCAGATTTTGCAGAAAAGTAAAACTTCTGTGCTCCTCCGCGCAACCGTGAAGCCATTAAGGACTCAGCTGCAACCGATAGTTGCATAACAAAAATTCTGAGACTTCTTGGCTGAATGGCAGAATGTGTTTACCCAGAGCAGAGAGAAGACACATATGGAAACAAGTTCAAAATGCAACTAGTAAAATATCTTTCGCATGCAGAGTCCCCATTTATTTCCTGTACTTGTCACACCCATGGGTGCTTTGAAAGATGCTATGCAGGCTCATTAATGGGTGTTTTTTCCATTTTTGTGAGTGAAACAAATAATCAAAGAAATTAAACTTCCTGTTTCACTGCACAAAGGATACTTCTGAGTTCTCTCTTCAAACTATGGTTGTTCTGTTTCCATAGAGGTGCAGGTCTTTATACTGCAGTGACATGAGCCCACGGTGAGTAATAATGTGACAGTAAAAACATCCGGTAACTGCTTGAAGTTCACGTGGTTTAAAGATAAGTTGTGATGCGGAGCTTTTTATAGGTGAAGCAAATATTAAATCACCTGTGGACTACCTAACCTGGATTGGACACTTAATCTGGAATTTCTAAATGACCTAAAATTTTCTCAGGTTTTCCATAAATGTGTGGATTCGTGCATCTGATAACAATGTGTAGCAACACGAATGAACAAACAACAGCTTCGAGGCTGCACTGTGTGCCACCTGGGATAAAGGGGATGACAGAGTGAGTCATGTAATCCCAGTCACCTGAAGTACCTGTGGCACCCTGGTGATGTGTTCATCATATGTCTCAGTAAGCTGTCACGAAGCTGAGGGCACGCGCTATGAATGTGTGCAGTTAGCTGACATCTGAACTGAACTTTTATAGTAGCTGTGGCTTATTTAGGATGCACTAATTCCAGAGTGTGGCTCTTAGAAAAGAAGCTTGATGAAGACACATACCCTCCTCTGGCGCAGAGCTCTCGGCTGAGCTGTCGCCATCTGAGCTGCCGGACGCCGTTGCTTTATTAACCTTCTTCTTCGTAGCATTCTTCTTTTCAGACCCTTTGCCCGGCTTAACCTTCTTTTTGCCTTTGGTGCCACCAACAGTCCACTAGACAATAAGGTGAAAAAAAACATCAGTTTTTTGCAAAATAACAGCTGTAAGTGACAGAGAATAGCAGCCTATTCTCTTGTGTCTGACATGTCCCGAATTGAAAAATACGAACGCTGCCATACCTCGTCATCACTGTCAGATGTCTCAGAGTCTGTAGAAGCTGCTGGTTTGCTAACGGGCTCCTCCTGCTCACCCGAATCAACCCTCTTCCTCTTTGCCAAAGACAGCAGCTCCTGAAAATGTCAACACAGAGAAGTGGTTCAGAAATAACACCCTGTGCAATAACAGAGCCGCAAAGTTGAAAAATGCCCCATGCAATGGAACCCCGCTCATACTGGGCGATGGAAATGCTTCTAGGTGATGCAATCATGAACTAAATACAGGTGAATAAGCTGAAACTGTGTGGACGATGAAGGGCGAACACCTCAGACTCAGCTCAAATAGCCAGATTTGAATGCTAAACCTGAGGAAAGCTTCCAAATTACCATAATTCTCACCGACTAGCAAGAACAAAGGTGTATTTTTGTTCAGCAGCCCACAGGTAGAATTATATATGACCAGTAGTCATTAAAAAACATTTTGGCGGTGAAGTGCAATTTGTCTCAACAACATTTAGGCATAACGTTGATTCAACATACTTGTCTGATCAGACGCAAAAGCAATAATGTGAGGTTGCTTATTCTAAGAATGTGGAAAAACAGCCTTAAACTAGGACACGTCCCACCTGTGTTAAAGCACAGAGCCTCCATGACAAATCTGAATTAAATGCAGTTTCTGTGCCTTTGTTAGTATAACATTCAGTGTTTCTGCTGACAGTCACAGTGAATCATACAGAGTGGGCTGCCGACTTGGTTTTCAGCACCAGAGCCCTCTATGGCCTCAAGATAACTGGAGAGATGCAGATTGAACAGATCAGAGGCTAAACGATTTGGGGAAAATATTGAATTGTAATTTGTCTGACAGATATTGTAGTTGGAGTTGTAATATGTGTTGGTTTTTTGTGTTTTTTAAAGCCAAGTTTCTGTTCAATATTCACGGTGTAACTGATTTAAAACATGTGACAGAGCTTTATCACATGAGATGCCATGAAAAGTGCGACAGTCACACAAGGAGGATGAAACATTTTTGTCAAAGCATTGACAAGATAGTTTAAACTCTGGGTCAGACACACTAGACAAGAGTATTAAACAATAAAACTGGGCTTGTGTCAGTCGAACCACAGCATGCATGTCTTAACCACACAGCATACGTTTGATCAATGGGCTTGAATAAACAACTCCTGAGGAATTCAACCTGCTTGAATTAAACAAAACTGAATTGCAGCATTTGTTTCATAAATAACTGAATTGTTCCAAATTACAATTTCATATTCAAAATATTAAAGATCAAAAGTTGGAGCATTAAAGGAAGAACCTCCAGAATGATCAACAGCTTCACGCCACAAGCTATCAGGATGCTGAACTGTTGATCCAGATATGCAAACACTTCTTTATTTAAATTGCTTTAAGTTGTTGGATCCTGAAGAAACGCTCTCTCATCTCGCCTGTACTACTGTGTATGTACAGCAAAATGACAATAAACGTGATTGGAAAACAATAAATTCTGTACTGGCAGAGGTGAACCTGTCTCATCTTCTTAATTCACCACCTTGTTGCACGTGCTTTGCCCTCTGTATAAAAATGTGCACGATATAGTCGGACATTTTGGAATCTTCATGGACAAATTGAAAGTAATTTTATGCCACAAGAACCTGGAAACTGCTATCTATGCTTTTACCAGTTTGCAATACTGTAACTGGGGTTGACAGTCAAACCATACACCACTACAGATTGTTCAGAACGCCGCTGCCAGGCCTCTAACTGGTACAAAGAAAAAAATGCACATCTGCCCACTTCTGGCTCATTTACATCAGCTGCCAGTGAAACACACAGCTGAGTTCAAAATTCTACTACTTGTTTTTAAAACCCTTACAGCTCCATGATGCACTACAGATATATTACCTGCATTTTCTGCTCCTGCATCACTTTGATCATCATTATATTTAGTCCTCACCTTTTTTCCATTGCTTTTCGGTCTTTCTGAAGCTGCCCTAGTAACGTTCACTTTCAGTTTCTTTTTTGCTGTTCTGTATTGAATAGCTGACTTAACTCGCGTTTTCTCTTTCAACTCCACCTCTTTTTTGAAATCTCGCCAATATGCTTAACTGCGGTTATCCCACTCATATGGTCGTCTGCACACATGTTTATATTTGAGTTTTCTGTGATTCTTGACACTTTTTCTATGCATTCATATGAACAACTGCATATTTTTAACTTTGTGCCTTGCATGGGTTTTCCATGCAAAATTTTGGAGGGTCTTATCCGTAATATTGGACAACAAATAATAATACTGCAGGTCTTAATACTTAGTTTACTCCGGTAAATTTGTATTTTATATAATTTTGCAGTGTTTAAGCTACAATAATTAAATTACTTGGGTAAATTCACATGAGAGAAAACACTGTAGTGTCTTAACCTCAGTATTATCAGCAATTTCCCTGAGGTTTCCACCAAAGGGATCAATAAAGTTCTATTCTATTCTATTCTATTCTAAACTTACTGGATACATTTGCAGCCAGTCTTATTTTTCTACTGGAAGGCACTTTGGCAAAACAGCTGATAATTTACATGAGATATGTAAATGACAATGACTGGACTTTTACAAAGGTAATTTAAATCCTATTTTATAAAGCTACAGAGAAGTCAACTTGTGGATCCAAAACAGTGCTCAGTCAAACATTGGGTGTTATCTTTCATTTGTAGGTCACAGATTTGGCCTGATTACAATGAGCTGTTTTGTTGTGTTGCTGAACTTTATTGGTGAACCTTATCCCCTTCATCAGCACCTGTACCTGTTCTCTTTCAACATTTAAGGTCACCAAAATTACTATTAAATGACCTTTGAAATATAACAATCTCACTCCAGCTGGTTCTAATGCGTTTCTGTTGCAAGACACAAATTTAAAAATGGTTATAGCTCTGTATATGTTCAAATAAGGCTAATTTCAAGACACATAGTTTGAGAACCGTTGCTCTTGCTCGCTTGTGACATTGATGTGGTAAAGAACGGAGCATTGACAGACAGTGGGATGGTCTCACTTTGCCCAGAGCACAGTTTTACAATAAACCAACTTCAAAACAGTGCAATTATCAGGTAAAGTTTGAAGGTTTCTGGGCTGAGCTGAGGAGCCAATGCTTCAGGGTCCTCGCAGAACCTGCTGCCAGGTACACTACACAGGAGTTTAATGCAGATCGGAGCTGTTATACCAGCGTGTCAGAGCAGATCTCGTAGCTGACATGAGTTTGCCAGCTCTTGTTTGACAACAACACCGAAATAGAACTTCAGCTCTGCGCCCATGACGTCATTCAGGAGATAAGGTTCGAGCTGAACCAAATGCGGCTCCAGTCAATGGAAACACATCTTATTCTAGTTTAGTGTGGAAGCTAACAAACAAACCCCCCAAGAGTGCGCAGCCAAGCAGCTCACTCCTCAAATACGAGTCAAAGGCCTGTGGCGCGGCATTTTCGTGGCAACATAACACTGCATGATGGCTAACGTTGAGTACATCTCGTAATGTAACCGTAGCACATCTCAGCTAGCTTTCTGTACAACCTACAAACATTTCCCACCGCGCTGGACACCTCCAACAAACACTGGAGGGAAACCTAGCAATGTTTTTTGTGGTAAAAATGCCGTGTTTACCCTGGAAGGATCGTAAATAAGACGGGCCCCACTCTGAGCGAGGCCAAACACAGCGCAGTCAGTTAGCGCACGTTAGCTTCACCTCGAACTGTTGACAACCTAAGTAGCCGCCAGTCGGAGCAGAATGAGAAAAACGCACACTCACCTGGTCTAAATTATCGTCGCTGGCGCTGTCTTCGGAGTCGGAGTCAATCACGACTCGACCTTTCCGCTTCTTTACATTCACCATGACTAGCTGCACGGCTAACCTGCTAGCTACCCCTGTGTCGTCTGTCCGAGGCTAGCAGCTGAGGCTACCTAGCTCTGCAGTCAGCCACACAAAGGCGGTACTGAGCATGCGCGCTCTGATTGCCAGCATAATTACAGTTTATACTTGCGAGCGACATATAAAATCCCACTGGTGCTTCCCATATTATTTAATTAGTACATCTGAAATAGAGAAATCGTTATTGCAATGAAACTGAAAACAGAAAAGCATCTTTGTAGTTAATAGAGAGCGGAACTTCACATGTACAGTGAGTGCGTCAGTCAGGGCAGGAATCTGTGGTGCACTAAAGCTGCGTTCAAGGCACAACGTTGTATTGCTGTAAATCTGTGTGCGCTGACTCCCTGGGTTACGTTTCTGTCTGTATGTGCCTTGAACACAGCACGGAGGCTTCCGCCGTGTGGAACCGGATAACCTTGGGATTGTACACGAGTGTGAACGAACAGTTTGTAAGTTGTTTGCGCTTTATAACGGTGATATATCCAGATATATTCAGGGTGTGGCTGAAATTACACCAAATTCGTGCAGTCTGCTGATGTTTAGACGAGACTGGAGCTGCTACAGCGTGGTAAGTGGAAGCAGATTGTGCTAGCAGAGTTATGTATTATCTGTGTAGATTCTCAGTCATCCAGGTTATGGTAAGTGGCTCAGTACATTTTTGGCTCTGAAACATGTTTCACTTCTCACCCAAGAGGCCTAATTAGTTCTACCTGACTGTTGGGGATTTCTAGGTTTTTATTCTCACCCCTAAACCACATGAATAATGGCAATGCTTGTGTTCCTGCTTGGTTATGGATTTAGACCCTACACTGTAAGTGCCTGATAAGTGATGCTGTGGATCCCTCTCCTCTGTTTAGAAACGAGTGGTCACTTGTTCTTAAGATGCAAATTGCTGAGTCTTGTCCCAAGGAGCCGGATCTCCTCTTTTAGGCCATGAGCTTACAAAACCTGTTGGCTAGTCTCACTCATATACATGTAAATATGTTTATATATAGGTCTCTGCACTCTTTCCTGCATTGGACTGCATGTACAGTGTTGCTCAGTTTGTGTTTGGGTGTTTTATCCTCATGGAGAACCAGTTTTTGTCTTGCAGTGTTGCTGGGTCTGAAATGTTTCAGGATTTAGTGTTTCGAGAAAATCTTTCCAAGTTTTTTCCAGTCACACCAGCAATGTTGGATGACCATGTTGTTAAACTTGTTCCTCTTTTCTTCTCTATTACGTTTTGAACTGTTTTTGATCTTTAAGTTGCTCTATTGAAGGCCTCTTGGATGAGAGGTGAAAAGTCCTCAAGAGCAAAAAAAAAAAAAAAAAGGTCTAGTTGCCTTCTACTGAGGCACATAAGTTGATGTATTTTTGGATGAAAAAAATAAATTCATAATTTAATGTTACATAAGCGCAAATATCTCCTGTTCAACTTAGAAATAATGCAAGTATTGTATTTTCTTTAATCATTTACCATTTAAGTAATATTGCACGAGTTGCTTCTCACTTCTGTTGTATACTGTATTCAAAAGGCGCATTTGTACAGTCAGTAAATTAAACCTTGAAACATAAATGCAGCTGATCAGTCACTAAGGATCGACTCATAAGAGATACATCCAAAAACAAGACCAATGAATCAGGCAGAACACATGTTTTTTGCAGATAGAAATGTGATTTATTCTCCCAAATAACTATGTAAATATTCTAAATATTGATCACAGTCTGTCAAGAAAAATGATAGGATTTTCTGTCATGTTTATCTGTCTCTAAATCTGAGAAACTTTATCTTGAGTATCCATTATTATCCTGTAACCTGCGTATAACAGAGCCCCTTTCTTGTGTGATGCATCCCAGCAGTGAATCATCCAGATCAGCCCTGAAATGTCCCTGCAGAAGGTCACCCGACTCCCTCCAGTGAGGCTGCTCAGCTCCATCCTCCAGCAGCAGCAGCAGCAGCAGCTGTTGTTCCTCCCGTCCACCTCCGCCCTCGCTGTGCCCAGAAGAGCTATGGGTGAATACAGACGACCCGGCCAGCCCAAAGAGAACAAGTACCTGTGGCAGAAGATTGACTTTGACTTCTCAAAGGGGTTGGAGGGGATAAAGAAGGATTTCACTCTGCTGAAAAAGGAGCTTTTCGACCGCAGCATTGGTCCACAGGGCAAACCATTGGAGGAGCACATGCTGGAACAGAACAGAGTGATCTGGGAGTTTAGAGGTCAAGAGAGTCTGGATCAGTGGACTGTGTCTTCTGATCAGGAGATAGGAGGCCAGAGTGAAGCATACCTAAAGCTTGGAAAGAACAATGTCACCTGTTTTCTGCATGGGAATCTGAGTTCTGTTCCTCCAAGAGATGGAGAGACACGTTACAGCGGATACTGCACCATGCGCTCAAAACAACCACGGGTTAGTACCCTGGTAACTGCTGATTTACACTACAAGCACTAATATTTAAGTTAATGAATTACATGTAGGTTTTAGTATTATCTCCTCCTGGATTTGATTCTTAGCCATAGAGGAGAAGTCTATGATGACAGAGTTTGGGGGAAAAAATGATTCTGAACACATTATGTTAAAGAATTTTAAATATTTTCAATCATGATACATGTTTTTCTTTAAAGACGGTGGAAGCACCCCCTCTGAATACGCTAAAGCATCTAGTATAATAAATACCTCGAAGGATGATTTCTGAAACACTGAAGGCAATTTAGTGGGCATTGTTGTACTGCTAAACACACATTTTGACATATATTGATCACCTTGAAACTACTGTTGCATCAGCTCAGAAAAATCTTTGTCCATGTGCTGTCACTTCAAATAGCTGAATTTGCAGGCCTTTCCTTCTTCCTCCACTGTACTTTTTTGGGTATAAGTGTGCCTTAGAATGAAAACCTGCTGAAATCGAAGATCTGGAAACATCTCAAACTTAACGCTGACAACCTTTTGTCTCTTCTAGGCTGCGTTTAACAGAAAACAGCACTACAACTGGTCCAATTTTAACACCCTGCATTTGCGTATCCGTGGTGATGGCCGTCCATGGATGATCAACCTCTCGGTAGACACGTACTTCGAGCACAACAAAGATGACATATACAGTTATTTCCTCTTCACCAGGGGGGGACCCTACTGGCAAGATGTGAAGGTGAGCACAAAACTCTTTCCACTGAGAGGTGCCAAGAAATCTAATGATCAGCAAAGCAACGTCACAGAACTTTGAGCATCATGTTGCCACATTTGCTTCACTTTCATTTTAAGGAACACAATCGAGGGCTGCAAGGTGGCTCGGTGGTTAGCACCGTTGCCTCGCAGCTATAAGATCCCCGGTTTGCGTCCCGGTTAGGATGCCTGGGATCTTTCTGTGTGGAGTTTGCATGTTCTCTGGGTTCTCCGGCTTCCTCCCACAGTCCAAAAACATGTTGAGGTTAATTGGTGATTCTGAATTGTCCGTAGGTGAGACTGTGAGTGTGCTTGGTTGTCTGTCTCTAAGTGTAGCCCTGTGATAGACTGGTGACCTGTCCAGGCAGTCAATTGGGATAGACTCCAGCCCCCCACGATCCTAGTGAGGATTAAGCAGTGTATAGATAATGGATGGACTTCTTAATTGACGTAAATATTGCTCATTTGCAGATACCTTTCTCCAAGTTCTTTTTCTCAAGTCGAGGGAGGATTCAAGACAACCAGCATCCCATCTGGCTGGATAAGGTAGTGCAAAGGAAAAAATATTACACTAAAATGGCATCAAATAAACAAAGTGATACTATTTGGTAGATTTTGTCATTACCTGAAGATGTTTTAACCTAAGCCCTTTTCAGACGCAGTATACATATTATTTTAATGTTTCTCACGACTTTGTATGGAAAAACCATCACAGTGATGAAGAAATCCACAGTACCCACAAGACTATATAGTGCATAAAAACATACAAATAAGCAAAAGACCAAAATTTAACTAATTACAAGTTTATCAAACCAAAAAAAAAACAAAAAACAAGTACCCTAGCAAATGTATAGTTTCCTAAACAGTAACTTCCGTCCATGTGAGATGATATTCTAACTACTACTTTATGAACAGTAAGATGAAACTATCCCAACAGCTGTAATGAAGCTCAGGACTCAACCTGAGGACGGTGATTTTACTGCAGCTGACAAACTGTGAGTCTGTGTGACAGCTCACCTGTCTAATGTGAAGAAAAGTCATTTATATGGTAATTTACATGCAAATTCTCTTTCCTGAGATGCTCATAAGGCTCCTGCTGCTGTCTGATGCTGCACGTATTTAAAAAACTCTGAGGGAAAAAGTCCTAAACAGCTGGAAGCAACAAACTAAACCTCAGCTCCTTGTTTTGTCAAAACCTACATTTCATTCATTATTGGAGAGTCTCATCAATCTGACCTGTTCTCTCCGCACTGCAGTAAAGTTTCATTTTTGTGGATATTTTAATTTGTAATACATGCAAAGTTGGAGAGAAAAATGAATGAGGAAGGTGTTTTTCTGGAACTTTTTCTTACTGGGTTTCTAGAACAATAATGGTTCTGAAATCATTAAAACTTCAACCCCAAATCACTTTGCACAACTGAAGTATGTTGGGATCTTGTGTGTCCTGTTCAAAGTGATACAGAAAAGCTACTAGAACTGGCTTCTCAACTTTCATAGAAAACTGCGCAGGTGGCTCATTTAGACATGAAGCCAACATGTCCAGATGCTACCAGAGAACAAAGAACTGGATGTCTGAAAGGGGCTTAATTTTTTATTTTTTTTGCCACTGTTAATATCATGTTTTTTGCATTTGTAGATCAGTACTATTGGGTTTACGTTGGGAGACAAAGCAGATGGTCCGTTCCAGCTTGAGATTGACTTCATTGGTGTCTGTATAGATTATGGACACACTGAGGAGTGCGCCTATGAGAAGTACAAGAGGAATCCTGAAGTCTGAGAACAGCTACCACCGTGCTGCAGTTGAACTGCTATCAGAAAAACAATGACACCTTCACTCGTGTTGACGCGTTTATCAGGATCCTAGTGGATGTTCTGTGATACAGCACTGACTTACAGTTCTTACCTGTGTGGAAGGAATGTTTATCTGGTCTTAAAGTAAGAAAATATTCAATTCAAGGCTTCCTGAATGAGAGTTACAGGACAATAACGGAAGATTTTGTTGCTCCTTTACAAGAAACTTAAGTTGATGATGCTTGTTCTGTACATATGACATCACATACAGATGATTTATTAAACAATAAAACTATTTTCCACATGAATTTTGTTCCTTTTTGTATGATTCTGTTTCAAAAATCAATATTAAAACACTACACTCTGGAAAAACTGCACTAGCAAATTTATTTTAAAGATTGAGAATACAAAGACAAAAATCTTTTGAGTCTCTTTTATAATCAGGTCTTATCCTCCCAAAAAGGTAAAAAAGAAAACAAAATGTTTAATAACAAATGCAGCAAGACAGGACATCGACTTTCTACACATCGAAATACAAAAATGCATCATTCAGAGCTAAAAGGCGTATTAGTAAATGCATGAGTCAAACCTAAATAAAACTCTGGCCGGACAGAAGACGTGAGCTATTTTCCTACAACAGGCTACTAGAGACAGCAGAAACAAATGTGTCTGCTGCAGATGACAACATATTTACAGTAGAACAGCAGGCTGTACAAACGACAACAAAAAGCGCTATATTTTTACATCATGACGAGGCCTCTTCTTGCCCCAAGCATGTTTTCTTTCTTCTGCTTGCGGTCTTCCTTGTGTTTCGCTCTCCTGTCGTCTCTACAGTAAAACACAGAACATCCATAAGAGACACCATAAAAATAGATTGTTACTGAATAGATATCAACTTCAGACGCACCTCGACTGGACTGTGTGCTGTTTGTAAATCTCCTGATGTGTATTTGCGATCAGAGACTTGTTTCCTGCTGTGTTTTCTTTGACGTCTCCGAATGGCTTCAGTTTACCTACGAGAAGAACACACCATCAATGCTCCGTCCTGCCTACTGACGCAATATTTCATTTTAACAGAGAACTGGAAGACAGTTTATACCTGTATGAGGCTTGTAGGTGAGCGGACGAGACAGACTCGCCTTCAGATCAAAGGTGGGTTTCTTTTGTGTTCCAGGTGTCGTCAAAGCGCTCGTGTTGCCGGTGAAAACGAACGTTCCTTTCAGAGAGGACAAACAAGTCATCTGGTCAGTGTGTACGTATCTCAGGGCAATTCTGGTGTCATTCCAAGGGTTGTAAGGTAAAAGTACCTGGAGTTTTTGTGGCAGATAAAGCTGAAGTCTTGACACTGTTGGGTTTTCCTGCATCAGCGGTCTGTCTTTGTGGGGTGCTGGAGGCCAGGCAGGGGGACATGCGAGCTGGCGTCTTCACCAAAGACCGCTTGTGCTCGTTGTCACGGGTAGCTTCTGAGAATCTGCACACAAACACATCTGGCTGTTAGAGAGATGTGTTAAAAACCACACTTTGACTTTAAGATATAAGAGAATCATCCAGCTGAGTAGGTGTGAAGTCCAGTGCTTCACCAGTCTGTCACTATCACTTTATTTACTCAGGGAAAAGCAAGAATGATTGGCTGTGTGCTAAGATTACAGGTTAAACCCAACATGTTACCGTATTTGGCTTCTGTTCTATTCAATATTTTCAGCACTGCACAAATCTAGATGCATTTTATGTACATTGTGTATTTTTTCTGACGACACTGGATAGAAATTCCATAATAAGCTCTCTGAATATCGTAATTCAAGTGAGGTCTGAGAGGAAACTAGACTTTTGCACTTCCTCTTGACTCTGTTTTCAGGTTACAGAAAGTCCAGCTTGTGACAGGAGACTTTAACTAATCACAGGGCTTTTCAACAGAGGGTGTCATTCCTATTTGTCTGTTCTACAAAAGCAAAAGCACGTCCCTTCAAATGGTGGAAAGCCCATTTCAGTGTTACTATTCTAGCACTCGCAGCACTGCAAAGTAACCCAAAAAGGAAAACTGACTTCTAAAAACAGAGTCTGACAATAAAGAAACACACGTCAATATTGGCAAAGCATTCATTAAACTGGAGCGACATCTAATAACTCTTATACTCTGAGCTTGCTGTTCTTCTCCAGGACAGGTAAGCTGCCAATTTTATATTCCAGTGATTTCTAAATGTGCTTCAGTGTTCGGTTCGGTTCTGTAGGCAGACTGGCTGCGCTGAATGCTGCTAATAGTTCTAAGCCTTCAGTAAACTGTAACCAACAGCTCATAGCTGCAGCTGAGACTAATTAAATGTCATGTTTACCACCAAGCTTGTGGGTATCCGCCCATGAATCACATGCGTATGCCTGTGCTTGTCTAGTGAAAGAGGGTTCAAGATTTGTTACTAGCTCATATAGTACTGGCAGTGAAATGTGAAGTGACTGTTCCACAAGACTGTGCAATAACAAGACATAATTCAAAAAAACAAAACATATTATGTTGTTCATCTGAAGACATTTTTGAATTTGTGACATTTTTTTGGCCATTGTTCTATGTTCCTTCTCCCTCTCTGAGATCCTCTTGGTGATGTACTGTTTATTTGTCACATTTTACATGGATTCATTCTGTTTTATTTGTGTTTTAATCCATTTTGTTTCATTGGAAACCACTTGGCAGTTATTATTATTACTGCAATTACTTCTTTTCCTTGCAAAGCTCTGAGTTAAAAGGAGTGACTCACCGAACGTTGATCCTGCGAGTGGAAAGGACAGACGGTCTGAATGGAACACTTTCCTTCTTGGCAGTTTTATTTGGAGGAGGTTTGCTGGCTGAGAGCAAAGTGTGTCTGCGCTTTTCTTCAGCTGTTTTCTTGTTCACCGGGGCAGGGCTGAACATGGTAGCACGGGTGGGATTTTTCTTCTGGAAGGAATATGGAAATTTTCACTGCATTATAGAATTCAACAATGTGTTCTACAATTGTAGGTGTTCTGCAGATAGTGATGCTCACCAATTGAGCTTTGCCTTCAACTTGCTGTGGTTTAGTTTTGTCTGAAGTCTTCTAAAAAATAAAATTGAATTCAAAATTAAACTTCACAGTCAGATATAGCATTTTAAATGATCAGAATACAGTCAGCCAAGACTTTTTGAAAAAAGAATACCTTCAATTCTTTGTCTGGATTTTTGAGGGTCTCCTTCTGCTTCGTCCTTCGCTGGAAATAAGAATCGATAGACTCCATTTTGTTAAACTGCGCCTCATGGAGTTTCTTGAAGTCTAAGAGAGATAAAAGATATAATTTGCAAAAAAAAATGTAAAGACTTGATGGGAAAAAGTCTGCTTAATTATGTGGCACAAGGGAGAAACAAAACATGAAAGAAAACTCACTGGGAGTGACAGGTTTCAGCAAAGGTTTGTTCTTCTGCTGGAGCCGAGGGATTTTACCAGCTTTGGTCACTTTTGGTGCTTTTTCTGGACAGATATTTAAAATATATGTTAAAAAAAAAATCTAATTAATGTCAAAGTCAAGAATCTCTTAGGAAAGACAGGGGGAAAGGTTATTCAAACCAGACAAAATTTACAGCTTGTATCATCCTTTAGTAACCACTGACCTGCTTCACCACACACAGGTGCTTCATCCTTAATATCAGGCTGCTGCTCACTGACAGAAGTCTGTGGATTCTCAGAAAGCTCAGCCTCAGTTCTGTCAGAATCCTTGATTGAGGACAGCCTCCTCTTCTTAGCACCCCTGGCATTGCGGGGTGCATCCATGACAATGTCACCCTTAAAGAAACAACAGACATTTAAGTCTTTAAACCTTCTAAACACAAAGAATATACACTACAACAAAGCAATCTGGTGCATAGATTCCCGCCATGCAAAGATGGTCTAGTACCAACTTTGCATAGCTGCACTAGCAATTAACAAATTATTAATGAGTGTCTTTTTCTTTCCTTTTTTTTAATCTGGAGCATCAGACTTTTCTTTATCCGACTCATCAGATGTAGACTCCAGGATGCATCTTATGTGGTTTTCACTTTTCAGACCCACAGTGCTGTGGATATAGGTCTGGTGAAGCAAGATTAGCCTTTTTTTGTATGCTTCCTAGGTTTTTGTTTTTTTTAACCACCATAGGCTTCGCCATATTCCCAGTGGCTATAGCCAACACATAGCTACTGGTGCATGATTGTGAGAAACCCTAAACCTAACAGACCACAGATTAAAAACATTTTGTCACACTCTTCCTGAAATGCTTATCGAAGCTGTCCGACATTTTTCTGGAGAGGATCACATGTAGAGCTGTCTGAAATGATTTCTCAGGTGAAAAATGGTTGTGTTGTGAACATTTCTCTTGTTGCCGTATGGCATTGTGCCATTTCAATAAAGCTGAATTGTAAGGTGGCCTTTAATAGCCATCATTCAAAGGAATGTGCACTGGTCTCACAATCTGATCATTGTTCTTTAAAGCCACAACAGACAAGGCTGTGACTTAACTCAATGGTAGAGAATTTGTCATTAGTTAAACTGCTTTAAAACGTTCTGCACACAATTGTCTAAATTTAAGCCTTTCCTTAACCATAACATGTTGAGTACGTTGTTATGTGCCATACCTCTGCATCATTTGGAGGCATCTCAGGATCACACTCAGTCACTGCTGCAGCCTCAGGGCTCTTTCTCTTGGTACAGTGTCCCTTCCCTCGACGTGTGTTCACAAACACAGTAGAGCTGGAAGCTTCTTCTTTACCAGTTGCATCTTGACTAACCTGAGCCACATCTTCATCCTCTTGGACAACTGCAGCATCATTATTTTGTTCCTGGAACATCCATACACCGATATGTACACATCAAACACAGTCAAAATGCTACTGTTTGTGGTTAATACTGCATCATTAATCAGGAGCAGGTTACCTGAACGTTCTCCTCGTTGCTCTTTTCTCGTTGATAATGCTGCTTTATGGCTTTCAGGAGTTTATCAGCCTGTGGTTGAATAAAACTAGGTTTTGAATGTAGTCCCCACATGTATGTTAACGTTAGCAAACAGTTAGCTACCGTTAGCTACAAGCCATAACAAGACGCGGTCTGAATTCTCTCAATTACTCATAGTTATATTACAAAAAGTTCGGTTCTCTTACCTTCATGTTCGCTTTAAGCCCGAGCTCTTTCGCGAGCCTTTGCAGTTCTGCGTATTTCATGGAGTCCAAATCCATGTTTGAGCGATTGTTTATCCCGTTTTGTGACAATAAATCCGTTCGTTTCTCGTTCACCGCGAGCTGCAGGAGCGTCTGGCGGTTGAAACTGCCTCCGATTCGAAACGCAGCCAAGGGAGCCTGCTGATTGGCTCTGAGGTGTGACCGGAAGTGCGTCGCAGCCAATCACAGCGAAAATACATATTATTTAAATATCGGTAACTTCTCCGCCTAAGTTTCCAGTTTTTAAGTTTTCTTATTTAAGCTTATTTTTTTAAGTTACTTTTGCATAGCTATACTAATTTGCAACCAACTGTTTTATTATGTTTAATTGTTATACAAAAAATAATTTAGCAGTATACGGGAATGTCTCACATTACACCACACGGTGGCAGTGGTACGACGTTTTTAAACAACACCGCGACGACGTAAAACCGGAGGAAGAGACGAACTACTTTACGATAAATTGTTCAAATTTGCAAGCGGGACCAGTTGCTAGCTAAAGTCTGTAAAACTTAATTAACATGGAATACAACGACAGCATATTAATCACACTTACAGACGATACACAGCTGAGTTCAGGAGCAGAGCTCACAACGCGGATGACCCTCCACTGTCAGCAGTGTAACCGTGTCCTGGCGGACTCCTTCTGTATCTGTGGGGAGATTAAATGTATGGACTCCATCGTGTGTTTAAGTAAGTTTACTTCAGCTGTCAACGATTATTGTCGACATATAAAATAATACAAGCGAGTTGGGGTTGTTTTAGATGATAATATTAAAGCTAATGTTGATAAAGGTAAATGGACAGTGAGTTTAGCTCTTAGTTTATTTGGCTATGTTTTTGGCAAACATACACACACACACACAACATATTACGAAATTACCTTAATTAACTTACAACATGGTCATGTAAAATGTTGGTATATTATTTTTAACAATAAAAATATCATCAAGATATGTCACCGTGGAGGCAGTTAACCTAGTTGCCATGGAGGTAACTCACTTGACATCACATGACCACATGAGTTTTGGTCAAACTGCTGCTTATTTAGATCACCTATGACCCCTTTGACGCCATTTTGACTTTTACAAATTACTTTTTTTTGGGTGTTTATTCAATAATTTGCTGCTGGCATGGTCTTTGATGTGTGTTTTGCAGTGCTACTGTACCCATTCTCCGGTGAAAGTCAAGTTTTTGCTCCTTAACATGTCCATATGTTGTGTTTTTATTGGCTGTATGACACATCAAGAGCAAAATAAGCAGTCATCATAGTAATAATAGGGGCTGTAAAGCAGAAGCTGTATGTTGCTGATTCAGATTCTCATATTAATGTAACTGAAGGATGTGTTCACTGGGTAATAAGCTAATAATTCATAGTGTACTGTATTTATTAGGAAATACTTTACAGATGTTACTCAACAATACAGTAAAATAGCCTAATTGTTTTTCTGTGAGTCTTATATCCTTTGACAAATTGTAAAGCAGCTCCATTATGCAACATCGCACACCCCTGATTGTGTTTTTTAAGTCAAAGAGACAAATATCACGTTCAGATTACAAAACCCTGATTATGAAACTATTAGGGAACAATAGTGCAGAGGTATATTGAAGCCGTTTTTAGCTTTGATGAGTTTTTAGGAGTTAAATCAACAACCAGAGAGGGACTTTAATCAACATTTTGCTGCTTGTCTCCCTTCAGAAGTAACCAGTGATGTGGTTGTTAGTGAGGCAATGGAATCTGGACATAAAGGGGACATGGTGAACTGGTGAGTATGGTTTTGAATTTTGAGATATGAATATGTCTTCGTATTTATTCAGCTGGATAAAAAATATATGCGTTTGTTGAGGCAACTTGTTAAATGGCACAAAATATTATCATTCGAATAAACAAGGCATAGATCAGCTACTACATGTGTCCTCTCACAGGTTATTAAGGAGTGTGTGCTTGTTGTTTCTGCTGTTGTTTACCTGCAGCATCTACAGCTCGCTGGAATGTCGTGGCTGCCGCTCTGCTGTGGGGAAAGTTGTTCACTCGGCTCCATCACGTTTGGCTGTGATTCGCTCCATATTTCTCCTCTACAAAGCAAACATCAGCTGGTAAAGCCCTCCCGCTCCGACTGAGCACACAAGCATATTGACTTCTTGTGTACATGTTTACTGCTGTGTGGAGAAGCCAAAACAAACAAGCAGCTTATGAGCACTGTCCAGTGTAGGAAAGGATTTTCTTAAAGCTCAAACACAGCCTTTAGATGTTGCACACCTGATAAATATGCTTATTTGACTTTTTAATATAACATTAGCTGCTGGAAACTGTTAATAATGCATGATTTACTACATCACTCACTTTTCTTTTTTTTCTGCAGCTACATCTTGAACAGCAGCTCGATGGTGAAAGCATCCACGCTCACATTTGATATGAAGCCCCTCAGAAAAAACATTGATGAGGTGAGACAGCAAGATACGACTGACTTGATCTGATTGTTTTTATCCAAGTTGGCATATTTAAGTCCTGTTTATGCAAGTTCATGGATTTATTTCACTCTTAACATTCATGATCTACATGTTTCTGAGCACTGTTGTGACACCTGATCTGGCAGTTTTTATCACAACTAATTAAATAACTGTTGAAGATTTAAATTGTTTCCTAAAACAGGTAATTAAGTTCAAAAGCTCAGGCTGAGTTTAAACCAAATCCGCCTCAGTCGCACTGAAAGGTAGAAAAATTTATTGGCAAAATCAGCCCCTAAACTACATGTTCAACAGTTCAAGAGTAGAAAATCACATGAGATAGGAATGAATGACACTGATTCTTTTTACTTAACAAACAAATCTGTTCTTTCCTTCCCACTGCAGATGAAACAACAGTTTAAAGCTCAGCTGGATCACATGTCGCTTGTTAAGAGCAGACTGGCTGACAGGAGTGTGACCAGCGAATTCAACAAGTAGCTGAATCGATGCAGCTGTTCCTGGGATTAGAAACCGTGTGTTCTCCAATCTGCTGTAAACTAGTTAAGTGTTGAGTGTGTGTTTTATGTTTTCATTACAAGTTTTGTCCCTGCAGCTGAAAAAACGAATCTTTTCCTCTTATTCACTTTGTGTTTTCTGACTTGTTGTAGTTGTTCAGCAGGAATGTCCCTCTATCTGTGGTGGGTTTATAAGATTCTGGCTGGTAGTTAAGTTGCAGTAAGACTCACAAGATGTTTGTCCAAAGTGGCTCAGTGCAAATGTTATCTAGTTTAACAGAACCACAGATTTCTGCCTTAATATTCTACATATTGTCTACAGTAGTTAAAGTTCTCACAGCTTCTTAAATCTACATGCAACTTTGCATTCACTAGCTAGATGCACTGACAATGTTTTTTATATTTTGTAGACTTTGTAAACAAGAAGGCCATTATTTCACATTTCAATTTGCTCCTGAGTTAATTCTCTAAATCTCAGCTCTGCTTTAAGCTCAACTTGCCAGAATACTCCCCTTTTACTTTGTTTTTCATATCTGCAGTGGAAAAGTCTATCCTGTTTTTTCTCTTTGTTGTAAATTGTCTTTTGTAAATAAAGTTTAAAAAAAGTTTTCCAATAACTCCCACTAAAAACCATAAACTGTTATTTGTAGCGCTTCATTTTTACAAGAAACTGTGTTAATTAGTCGTCTTTAAAGGTGCTATTAGACAAGTTTTTGAACTTTGGTGCAATGTGCTACTACATGCTAGCTTTGTCCCTATGTCGGGTCTTTATGCTAAGCTAGGCTAATCTTCTCCAGACTCGGGCAAGTAAATGTATTTCCCACAATGTCAAACTGTTCTTAGGAGCTGAAAATTCAATTATGTTCAAACTGATGAATATTTAGTTTTCTGGCACGCAGTAAGTATCACAGCCATGGATCGATAGTGAACTTTGGGTGCTAGTCCAGAGTAACATGAGAATCTAAGGAAATGCAATACAACCAGGAGGAAAAAGATCTGCAGACACACACAGGTGAAGACAAAATGACTAAACATAACAGGGCTGCATTGTTTTTGGATGAAAAACGCTTAACTTGTGCTACTTTCACACCAGTGTGTACTATATTTTGGCATTTTATGGATTTTTCTAGGACTTTTGGGAGTGATGTTGATACTGTTTTAAGCATAAAAACTACAGGGTTGCATTGTAGTGTGAAAGGGCAACAACAGTGTTTGCTTTCTGACTGGGCCTTAACAGTCTGGATTGTCCTGATTTGTCACGTGACAACAGACACTGGCCTTCACTAACGGCAGTTAATTCAACATAGATAACAAATGACAGGCCCGTAATTAGGGAAAAATCAAGTGAACTCTAGTTTGACTTTTCATCATTGTTGTTCTTCCTTCTTAGAACATTCTATAACTAAGGAACCGACCTCCTGCTTCATATCTCTGTGAATGGGTTTTCAGCTATGTCAGTGTGGATCGAGATTACTGTTGAAATGGAGCTAAAACACTGGATCTGGAAGGAGACTGGTTTTGTTTTAAAATACATCCTCAGTCTGAAGGTCTTGCTCTTCTTCAGGAGGCATGGGGGGCTTTTTATGAGTCTCTGCTCACACACAATCCGCCCATGACTACAGCCTCACAGTGGCATTAGCACTGACGCAGACTTGAACGAGATGTACATCAGGTCATTCATTCTGTAACAGCACTCAGACTGGAAGCAAACAGCACCACCCAGGCATCCAATTGGCACCATGCTGCATTTTATTGCTGAATTTCTGATACAGATTCATATTTTTTTTTTCTTTTTAAATACAAAACCAGACAAGAGGCTCACACATAATAAGCATGCCCATTTCCTCCCTCTGGAGTGCATAGTTTCTACACAGTCCACCTCCTCAGTGGAAAAGTTGATCAACAAAGTAATGTCCGTAATCTTACCTAAGCTTTTGTTGTTCTATTTTTTTTCTCTTTTTTTCATGGGAACAAAGGTTGATCTGTGTGTTTCAGCTGCACTGTGGCCGTGCTGCCGGCTCACGTCTGACACAACAGAGAGTGACACGGCAGAAACTTGTATCATGACTAAGCAGTTAGTCTGTAAGAACCACAAGTGATGCGCGAAGCTGCTTCGGTGCGCTCGCTGTTGTGCCAAACGAACCACCCTCAAGTCGTCACAGAACATTTGATATGAACACCTCGATATCCTAATTACACTCATTCACATTACAAAGTTGGATTATTGCATGCAATACAAATCATTCGTTATTCTGCTAAGTCATGCATATTTTTTAAACCCATATATTCATGTTTTGCTAGACGCCTACTTGCTTATAAATCGCGATTATAAATCCCCAGAAAGAGCAATACAGGGTTTTTAAGAACACAGTACTCGAGACAGGATGGCGATGATGACGGTGCAAGTCAGTACATAGAGAGAAAGTGCTTTTCAAACAAGTGTCAAGTTCGGTCAGTGAGTCTTTGCAGCCACAGAGTTACTGAAAAGTCTGTAAGGAAGGAGGTGGGTTTTGTTTGTTTTTTGTTGTGGATGTAAAAATGCTACAAGGATTGAAATTTTAAAGCATCTCTCATGTACCGATTGGTTTGGATTATTGTTTTGGTGTTAAAGGAAGGCAGGGAAACAGTGGTTAAATCTGTATTACCACGATGCTACAGCTGTCCTCGTATATCTGCAGGAGGCATCCCAAACCCCAATGCTTTTTTTTTTTCTTTTTTCTAAAGCCAAATATGTGACTCCCAAAAAAAATAAAGATAGCAAGCATAGGCATAAAGAGAGTGGGAGAGGGAGGGGGGGATCCTTTCCACGTGACGTTACAGAATCCTTTAAACACTTACACCCTGGCACTAAACTCATGCATTATTGTAGGTTATTGCTTCTAAAACTCTAATCAAATACAATTTTATGGATTAAAATATAACGCTCTGAATCCCAGAAACTATGAGGTAATATGTACAAAGCGATGTCGAGGTGAGATCTTAATTCTAGGACTAAAAACGTCAGATCCAAAGCTAGAGATTAAGGTTGTAGCGTTTTCTCTAAAGGTTTCTATCATTGTCACATCTTAAGACGCATTTTTCAGGGACAGTTTTTGGCATATTAACTACCTAATTCTTTTTTTAAGTGTGCAAGAACACAAGAAAGCACTTATTTATATTGAGCATATGTTAAAAGACTTGAATCAGTGCTTATTAATAGAACACCCTGATTGTGACGTACTGTATTTTTAGCCTAGACATGGAACAAAAAGAAAAGATTTTAGGGCAAAGCTGAATCTAAATGTGGTGTATTACGTCAATCTACCACCGTTCAACTGCACTGAAATGGTTTCCACAGTTTTGAGCTCCAGCTTAGTCTAGAAATCGATTTCACTATTCTTCATGAAGCAAGCATCACTACTGGTCATGCATGGCTACTATAATGTTGGCACCACAGTCCCGCTAAATAAGCTAATGCACATGAGTCTATACATATCTTAATGGAAGACATTGGTGATTTTGTTGCTTTCAAACAACTTGTCACTTGTTTATACAATATACAGTTTGGTCAACAACATGACAGTTAAGATCAAATATTGCACAAATCCCGGTAAAATGTGATAGATATTTTCTTTCCCTTTTGTGAAAATCATAAACAAAGAAAAACATGAGACCAGGGTTTCCCTCAGGCAGGGACCAAACGTGTGGTAAACTTTGCAGGCCAAAACATTGATTTTGATTATTTTGTCAAGATTAATGGCACAAAAGAAAAACTGTATCTCTACAAACAGTGCCTAAGAGAATGTCCTGTTTGTACATCTCTCGTGTGAACAAATGAGAGCTACTATGGAGGGAAAAGGCTAAATAAAAGGAAAAATTGGACCAGGATATGAGGAAGTTAGGATGCCAATTTTCACTTTCAAGGACTGAACATGAAGGGAATGCTGGGGAATTCTGCAAAAACGACCACACAGGGTCAAAAATCTTCTTTTAAAACAGATGCATAGGTGAGCATGCACAGTTTGAGTGAATGAAAATGGCTGAATGTGAATTAAATGACAGTGTGCGTCGTGTGCATGTGGGTTGCTCAGTCTTCTCCTATTTACCCGTCAACTACCTGCCTTATTAACCCTCCAAAAACTAAAATCAAGGAACAACATAGAAAACTGCTGTGGTGCTTGACAACCATTATGCTACTTGTACTGATCCTTTTCAATCCTGTTGGACTTGCTATGGCAATGAGGTAGAGCGAAAAACAAACAGAAAAAAACCCACAATGAGTCTAATTTAAATCACAGGCCTTGATCTTTGCTACAGTATCTTGTGTCTATACTTTCTTCCCAGAAAACATTAGCAGATAATTTGTTTAAAATCAGGATTTTTACTTTTTTTCGGGAAGTTTTAGTGAGTATGTTTACATGCGGCCTGGAGACCTTCTGGCAAATTTGGCCAGCGAAGCTACTGTGAGGCTACATGTAGGCATAACCAGAGTGTGCGTCGTGGAAGTCAGACAGCCCAGATTGGTGGCAGATGTCCTCACTGTTGATGATCAGGCTGCAGAAACAGGCCAGGACTAGAGGGGATGCTGTGAAGGAGAGATGCCTGATGTCCCAGTAACAGCAGGAAGGAGGACACCCGAGTCGCAGAAGCCCAAAGCAGGTCATCCTGACAGGGACTCTTTACCTCTGCAGGTCCTGGTGGTGGTGGAGGCGATATGTGGTTGGTGCTGCTCTGAAGGGAGACGTCTCTCCAGTCTGGGCTTCGGCTGGTTTCATGACTCGACGAAGTGGAAATTTCTTCCTAGAATAACAAACCACATGTGGATTGTTTGTTATCACACAGTTCAGTTGATGTCATCTAGACTGGGAGTCGACAGATATGTGTTTTTTTTTTCTTCCCAGGGCCGATACTGACACAGATTGTTAGTAATCACAGAGACCAATTAGCACGATACATGAAAATCTTAATGTCAAAACCTAAAATAACACAAAATTTTATGAAAAACTTCAATAAAATACTTTTTTTTTGTTTCACATGTTTAATTAGGGCTGGACATTCGAGCCTGAAAGTTTGTCACATTAAATTTGTATGTTTTAGTATGTTTAAGTTGTTAAATTTATCACATTACTAGAGAGAAGTGACTGCATCAGAGCCAAAGTAGTGCATTTTTTGATTTGTTTTATAAGAAATTGCTCTAAAAGAAAAAAAATAATAAAATCATCTGTACTTGGAAAAATGCTAAATATCACATCAGGTAATCAGTCAACCCCTAATCTAGAAATTACATCCAAGTGACCCAATTAAATAATCTTTTCATTTATAAAATGTCAAGAACGAAGGAATTACACATAGCTATTTCACACACTGCACTGAGAATAACTATTTGGATAATTTACTTGATTATCTAAGTTGCTGCCAATTAATTACCTGCTAATGAAGTGACTGATTAAATTACCAGCTCTGACCTAGAAGAATCCTGGACTTCATCCACAGACACTGATCACTGCAGAGACTCACAACACAAATAGTTTCACTTAAATGCATCAGATACAAACCGCCATGAAAGTATACAACTAAAGCACAAAGTTCAGCCTTTCCTGGTTCTTAAATACCTCTCATACCCCTTGGTAATGGAGCTCCTCCTTTAGATTATTCCTGGCTACTTCTCTATTTTTATTTACATTTAAATTCTTACTTTTCCCTGCAGAGTCAACCTTAAATATTACCTGTGTATCTTGATTTTTTTTTTTTTTTTAAAAGTCGTTAAAATCTAATTAAACCTTTTTCCTTCTTTTAAAAAAAGAACAACAAAAAAAAGAAAATTAGGTCATTAAAAATAATCAATACTAATGGATAATGACTGATGTAAAATTAATACCATTATATTTTTTGATAATATATCCAGTCTTAATTAAACATGTAAAACATAAAGGAACAAAGGCATCACAATTAAGTTTTATGTTAGATTTTACATTTTTCTAAATTTTGACACCAAGATTTTATTTTTTTATTACACACGTACATTGGTTCCAAATATCGATTTTCCATGATTATTAATAATCGTAAAATAAAAATAAAAAATAAATAAAACACCCTTCAAATAACATATCGGTTTATTACTAGACTTCAGTATGACTTTAGTGGAATATGTCAGGAGACAAATACACACAGAGTCACCACATGACATGAATCAAATAAATGAATGTCTGAGATGCTCTGACTTCCAGCTAATGCAGATTTTAGAGGTGACCACCCAAAATAACTGAAACAGCTCAATGGAAATCCAGTTTCTAGATCAATGTACCATTTTAAACTCCGCTGACAGTTTCTAAAACGTGAGAAATGTGCAGTAAAGTGTGGAAGTTGCAGCAGGCTGAGCTACTGACCTTGGTGACAGCGGCTCTGACATGATGCACAGATATTTCCTCTGAGCTTTGAGCTGCAGCTGCACACAATGGTAAACAAAAGCCGGAGGGCTTCTTCTTCCTCTACGGTGACACACCGGAGCGCCAACCAACCGGACGGACGCCGGGTTAAAGTCGCCGTTTGGGACCGCGTCGGTGAGGACACGGCTAAAGAAAGATAAACCCCAAACCTCCGGACCCTCTTCTCTCCCCTCCAAAGCACGCCGACGAGGAGAGAAGAAGGTCCCGTCGCCCCTCTCCTCCTGACACCCTTCGCTCTACGCCATTTTCGCTCTGCTACTACGAGCTAACGGCAGAAGGCGGTGATTGAGCCGGAGACCTGTCAATCAAAGCTAAAGCCCGCCCCCGGAAGTCTTCTTCTTCTTCTGTCCTCTTGTTGTCAATTAGCTTTGTAGCATGTTTATGCTTATTTACGGCTACTAACTACACCCAAATATGACCATAATTAGATTAAACTATTTAGCAATATGAGATTAATCTTACATATATGAAAACATAGACAAAATATTTTATTCCACATCAATAATTTACTCTTAATGGTAAATTGAGTAAAAAAATACATTTTCTATATATCATAATGACACTTCCTGAGTTAATTACTAGCAATAGTGCAATTTTATTTTTATTTTTTTTGCATTACAGGTTTTCTGAAAATTTGTCTTCAAATTTGGACATTAGGTATATAATCTAAAAATGTGCAATTTTGCATTCATTTCTGGAACAAAAATTTGAACATTGAAAATAGCCAACTTCAAAACTTTTTGCTCCATTTTGTTGCCATATTAGAGTCAAAGATGGTTTTGAATATCTTTTTTTTAATCACTCTGTAAGTAAAAATATATTGTCAACAGAAAGGGGGGAAAAAAAATCTACTTTCGCCATGAATAATATACTAAAAATCAGGTTGTTACTGATATATAAAATTACTTTAAAATATAATAAAAATCACATGTGTTTGAAATTATAATAGAAAAATGTAAACATTAAACAACAAACAAGAGAGAAGGAGCTAACAGCCTGTTTCGCCAAGGTTTATAACAACAGAATGAAACATGATCAAAGAGAGTGCAACCCTTAAAAAGATCAAAAACCAAGCATCATGAAAGGAATAAAATGTTATTCAAATGAGTCTGTTTGGGTAGGCTTTTATACACTAAAAATGTATGTTTAAATATAGGGTATTATATATTTTTAAAGCTACCTAATTTGCAATAATTTCAAGAACACAAATCTGCAATTTTTAAAAAAAAATCCAGCTTCAAAATGTGTTTCCTTCTGTTGTGTTACTCCACAAATTGGAAAACAATGTCGACAGCCAAACTACAAATAAAAATGTAAGAACGAGCCATGTTTTTTAAATTCAGCATCACCTTCTCCCTCTGAAATGCGGTCGATTAGCAAACATTTCAGTGTCTCATCTGGATTAAACCCAGATGCAAACATCTAATTTAAACTCAACAGCTTTGCAATAAATGACACAAAGAAAGCATGGCACTTATTTTATTCAAATCAAATTCATGAATCACTTTGATAATACAGAGACCAACATCACATAACATGTCAATCACACCTGACAGATAATCACGATTGATTAAATGGTTAAACTGTATTTCCTGCACTCAGCTGCTGGAGGGTGTTTTTGTAGTGACTTAACAAACTCACGTTACAGATTAAAGAGTCAGACGTTCGCTCTCCAGTTCATGGAGCACTAGCTTTGACTGAAAATGGATATTTTTTTCAATGCGTTTGATTCCCTTTTGGAGCTGGTCAGCGAGGAAACTGCAAGACAAATGTTGAGCAGTGCATCGGTCAACAAAGATTTTTGTTCTTTACCACAGGGAGGCTGATCATATAAATAAAAGCTAAGCGTGTTTTCTCTACTTGTTCTAAATTTCCTAAGTGGTCCACAGCCCAGTTTCCACCACAGGATCTGGCAGTGGCAGCCAGGCCGCAACTAAGTCTTAATCAGAGGGACAAACTTTTAGAAAGCAGGTCAGGTGGCAGCTAAATCCTGGTGATACAAGTTTTCAAACCTACTTTTGTTACCTGGAAGACTCCCGTACTAAAAAGATGCCCCATTTTGTGTGAACTCTTCAGTCTTACTGCCACCGTGTTTAGCTGTAAATAAACAAGCCTTTCCTTTAATATCACACTGAACAAGCGGCGGCCCCCAGGTGGTTACTGACTTTGGAAAAGGGTCAAACTTGCTTCGGAAAAAAGTAATTACAGTCCATTGGCAGTACCGAGGTTAAAAATAACAACAAACACAAACATGGCTACAGGTTCCTGCTGTCTGTTGAGATAAATAACGTACAAAGAGGAACCACAGCCATGGCACTTCAGTGAGTAAAACAACAATCTGTGGAGCAGGTCCTGCTTTGCTTCAAGGGACTACCTCAGAGCTGGCTGGTCTGACTGGCTCTGCCACAAGTCAAAGAAAAAAGAAAAAGGAAAAAAAAAGGATTGTGAAGATCCTGTTAGCGTTAAAAACACTGACTTTTCTGAGGAGGAATCACATGAACCATTGCATATGTATACAGACAAAGACGCAGCATGTGCTAAATATCAGCATGAGTGAATTTAAACTTAATTACTCACTGCAATAGCAAAAAGCTTTATAGTACCGCGCTGGAAAATCATTTCTCATGTGAAAAGTGGAACAGCGGTGGTACAAGCTATGACCCCTCTAAAAGTTTACTAATAAATAGTGTTCCATAACTAGGAAAAAAAAAAAAATACATAGTGACATTGCATAAAACAACCCAAGGCACGCAACTTTTCCCTTTGTTTACAGAGAAGTGCAAAGGCAGAAACTCAAAAACCTATGACGTTATCTACCCAATGCTTGGTCTGACAGCGTGTTACTGGTGGTGAAGGGCTGCAGCCGCCCGGTGAGAAGCTGGATGAGGTTGTTTCCTGACATCAACGGACATGTTCAAGCTCTACTCAAAGTAAGAAAAAGGAAACCTAGTGCAGGAACCGGATGCTCATTTTCTGCTCCACGTCCACCTTTTCCAAGACCTGAGGAAGCAAAACGGAACAAGTTAACACTCCAAAAAGAAATATTTAATGGGCACAGCACAAAAATTTCAGTACGGAGCTTAACAGTGGCTGTTTGGAAAAAAAATACACTCAAAACATTAAACACTAGCTTTGTTTTTCATGAGTTTCATTAAGTTTAATGGGCTTGTCGGTGTTTACAAAAATTACACAGGGAAAACCAGGTCTATTGTTAGCTAAAATTAGTTTATTATTCATATCCTCGGTCCATTAATCAGATTTTACCTGCATTTGGTTTTACATGAGGGGCAGTTCAGGGAGGTATGAGAGGATTTTGATGTATTTGATATGATATTCTCAAATTATTAGAGCATAAAAGCTTGTACAAAGTTTTATAAAGCATCCAATCTTTTCATTTTATAAGAATATCCCATTTATCCTTTTATTATGCCAGACTTTAGACATTATAACTCAGATTTTAATATTGCAGAGATGGATGAATGGAGGAAAGTTGATCATTTACACGTCTTAACCGAGTAGAAAGAAAACAAACGTCTTTTGTGTGGCATAAAAGACAGAAGTTCTGATCCTATTAAGGATAAGAGAAACTATGAAAGTTGAATTGCCCAAAGCATACACAGTCTACTTTATGCATATGAGAAACTATTTTGTAAATGTAAAATATGTCCTTGGAGTTTCTGTCCTTCTTTTCTGTGGCCACTCCTGGACTCTAGTTTGTGTCCCACTGGGGCCTCCGCTGCTAAAAATGTAGTGGTGGTGCACGGTCAGAGCTTTAAATTAAAAAGCACCCTTCAAATAGCATCTGTTCTGCTGATATGACCTTCGCAGCAATACTTCAGTGGTTTAAAGTGCAACTTAATCCAAAGCTCGTAGCCAACTCCACCCGCTGCATGGTTTTGAAAAATGCAAATAGTGTTGGAGGGGCGGTGGAGAAGGAGAACAGGGGAGTGGACGTGTGAAGCAGGTTGATCACAGGAAGTTTCAAATCAATGACTTCAGGCTCTACAATGTCTCAAGCCGAAGCTCTTGTGAATGATGTGTCTCGAAAAGCACATACGTGACCCATCTGCACGAAATCAGTTGCATTGTGCCTGGGGCTATTATGTGTAAACAAAAGCAGCATGTTGCTACCACATGATGCAAATCACGGGACAGGATTGGTTGGCAGTGACACACTGCTCGCGGCGCCTGTTCACAAGTGATTTCTGTGGCTTCTTTCTGGTGTTACCGCTCATGCACGCTGGTGGTATTTGACAGCGATACTATATGTCACCTACATGTAGAAAACAACTAAATGGACCAATCTAAGTAATAAACCCAAAATCAATATTTTATCATGCGTTAATGTAATTCGGGCTTTGTCTCAGATATAGCCCAAGGCTATATGCGACTGATTTTGTGCAAATGGGTCACATATTTCAAAATAAGCGTGGTTTGTTTTACTTTGTTTTCATGTTGCCTTTTGTGCTTCAGAGCAACTTAAACCTCAGAATCCCAAATTGCACCTGGAGGTTAAAAAGGCATATTGTTCTTTAAAAATGACCAGAAATAGACCATTGATCAGAGCCAGAAGAAGGAAAAATCATCAGATTTTCAACTTTCTGATGGTCCTTGAACTTATCATGTTTAACTTAAGGTTGTGCAGAAAAAACTGAGCAAATCTAAGCTTAGAGTTGTGATATTTTATCCAAATGAATTTATCAACATGCTTCATCTGCTAAAGGAAAAACAAAAAAACATTTGCTCTTATCAGACTCTGTGTAAAATTGTAAAAATCTGCATTCCACATTACAATCATGAAGCCATCAGTGGCTCAGCTACAAGTGAAAAAGAATCAGGACTTTTCTGCTGAACTGCAGACGGTGTTTACACAGAGCAGAGACAAGTAAGGAAAGACATAAACGTTCATCTATCCATTATCTATACACCGCGTATTCCTCACTAGGATCACGGGGGGCTGGAGTCTAACCCAGCTGACTCAGGGTGAAGGCAGGGGACAACCTGGACAGGTCACCAGTCTATCACAGGGCTACACTTAGAGACAGACAACCAAGCACACTCACATTCACACCTACGGACAATTTAGAATCACCAGTTAACCTCAACATGTTTTTGGACTGTGGGAAGAAGCCGGAGAACCCGGAGAGAACGACATGTAAGTAATAAAATATCTATAGTATGTAGAGTCACCATTTTTGTTGTATATCTTGAGTCCACATTTTTTCCCTGTGAAATAAGTAATCATGGAAATTCCACTTTTCTTTCATGATATTTTATGATATATGACACTGTAACTTTGTTATGCAGCACAAAAGACATTTTAAATTCTCTACTTCTAGTCGTGGTTGTGCTGCTTCCGTAGAGTTGCATTTAGAAAAATGAGCCCACAGTGAGTAAAAATGTGACTGGAACATAAACCACAAAGGAGCTGCTTGGAGTTCACAGTATGTACGTAAAGTGAGCACAAAACTTGCCTTGATAAACTCATTGAAGGAAATGGAGTTGTCTCCGTTCGTGTCGGCTTCCTGGATGGTTCTATCAGCGATGCTGCCAAGCTGTTCGTCTGAAATGTTTACACCAACCATCATCCGTAAAACCTGTAGAGAGAAGAGAAGGCCTCTTTATGGTTAATGGATACCAGAGAAAAACTGCTCCTGCTAAAGATTAAATGATAGTTGTGATGTGTGAACAAACAATATGGAGGAATGTTTTGGAAACAAACTTAATGTTGCAGGTATTTTAGCAATTCATAAGACAATTTGTGGTTATTTTGATTTATTAGCAGGTGACTGTAAAAAAATTACATGAATATAAATAACAATACCTATAAATTTAGTGAAAAATAAGCACGCAAACAGCACTTTGAGTTGCACATTTAGTCTTACAAGCTCGCGCATCAGATGAAGCAGGTGACACAGAAAATGTTTTGCGCAAAACAAGAGCTCCGTCTGAGTCATTTAACCCGGAGCTTACGCCAATTACAGGTCACACAATGTCACCGAAACCGAGAAGGCTTCACACAGCGACAACAAATAACACGGAGGGAGCGCAGAGGAAGCCAAAATACAGGATATTAGAGCGTCTGGCGAAAATCAGCCTGTAGTTAAGGTGAGATATCACGTCATTATCAGCACAAGGGCAAAGTCTTCCCATCGACATGGAAATTCTTCTCCCCGTGGAGCACTTTAAAGTCGCTGTTGCACAATAGAGTTTGTTCCTTTGTTAAACACGCAGCGAACAGCAAATATTTTCACAGGTAATAATGGATTTCCATGAAGGAAGGGGGAAAAAAAAACAGGTTTGGAGTCTACCTATTCACCATCTGAGCTGATTCACTTGTGGCAAACTGCACCGTGACTCAGCGTCTTATCCACATGACGAACTCACCTGCAGCAGCTCATCCCGAGAGATTTTGTCATCTCTGTCCAGATCGTAGAGACGGAAAGCAACTGGAAAAATAAAAAATATGTAAGTCATGCAAGACCACTGTAGGAAATGTTGGTCATGTTCATGACACTGGTCAGCGGCTCCACCCAAACACGCCTGCGTGACCGAGCTGAACACTCACAAAGCAGCTTGTTTGTCCTGCTGTTCAGTGGCTCGCTGGCAGCTTGATTCTTGTTCTTCTCGTTGTCTTCAATCGGCCTGAAGTGAGCCAGAGTTCGCATGAAGCCCCTGAAGTTTACCTGGTCCTCTCTAAAACCCACAAAGCACAAGGAAAAAAAAAAAAATCACAAAACATCCACATAAAACCACAGATTCTTTTGTACAGGCTCATTTTGCCTTTCAACTCAAAGTGTGAATGAAACCAAGTAGAAACCCGACACTATTGTAACCACTTGAATGCTCTCCAGCTCTATTCTCAAGAAAAGAAAACAAGGCAAAACCAGAGAAACGAGAACCCATCTGAAGCCATTAAAAAGCCATGGCTCAATTTAAAACGCCTACACATCTGACTTTTTGGGATTTTAATGATATATCCAGAAAACATCTGGTTTTTCACTTACACACTGATAAAAAAAAACAACAGCCAAACAACATTTTAAAACTCTGCTTGATTTATCGCTTCGCAGAACTTGGCAGAAAACACTGAGCTTCTTAAGTCTGCGTTGGAGGAGCCGCAGCTGAAAGGCATTACGGTTCCGGTCCGGCTTTGCGGTGGTGGTGACTCAAACCTACACAAGTGCGCACGCTAAACAAAAAAAACAAGATTTTATAAAGTCTGCAGAGCAATAACAGCTGCGACTTACCCCTCGGGGAAGAAGGCGTTGATGATTCTGTCTCCCAGAGGATTGATGGCCAACTCTGGGATCCTCTGGAAATCTTCTCGACTGCAGACAACAGAAGACGTGATCAACACAATGCGTTTGAACAACAGGCACCAACAGGATGCTCATTTAAAGCTTTACAACAATTTGTCTGAGACTGAGATGTGATCATTAAGATGGGACACGGTGCAATGACAGGCTGAACAGTTGTGGAAAAGTATTTAATTCTCCTGACAGATACTGCGATTTAATTTGCGATACAATTTCTTAAAGTTGAGTTTCAGTTAAATATTGACTGTGTAATGGATTTAAAACATGTGACGGAGCATTACCACAGGAGACACCGTCTAAAGTGTGACTGTCACACAAAGAGGAAGGCATGAATTTGTAAATAACTGTAGCCTTTGCGATTTGCTAATTGCAATATTTCAAACAAGGATTTTGATTTGAAATCGATCAATTGTACAAAGCTTATTAAACCGCATCTTGATTATTTTATGAAACGTAAACACTATATACTTGTTTTGTTTCTGCAAACAGATTTCACTTTGTAACTGAATTTTGGTCTTTGTCAGTCAGTGAAAAGCTTTCCTGGTCCAGCTGCGGGACTGAGAGTCAACCTGCTGATATATAAGTAAAACCTCACTGTTGTGGCAACTAATGAATGATAAGAAAAATGGGAACGAGTGCGACTAATGCTGCGACTGGAAGCGTCAGAGCAAGGACGAGCGGAAGAAAGAAGTTGTTATGTGTAAACACAGCATCTTTCAAAAGCCAGAGTTCTCCGAAGCCATACAGAGAACATACTGTACATTTCTTTTATTTTGCCCTTGAGAAAATGACCTGCGAATGAATCCTTTTCGCCGAACCAAAAAGGGTTCAACTTAAGTTTTAGTTGCTTAATGATTACCCGTTTCTTCACTTATCACTGAGGACAGAGTCAGAAATTAACCACAGAAACGTCACGCTGAGGTGTCGAATGAATGCTGCATGACAGACTGCATTAACACACATTTAAAACTGACTGATATCTTCACAAACCTTTGTCTTTTTTTTATGTAACGCGTGTGTTCATAAAAGCACAAAGACTTTGCCACACTGACAACACCAAATTGGCAATCACGCCAATCAATCTTATCAAATCCATTTCAACACCCTTTATATCACCCTTTACAGGTTCAGTCTTTCTTTGTTGTTCAGTATGACACAAAGTTCTGCACCTGAAATGATTGTATCCTCAAAAATAAATATCCCAGCTGTGAGGATTCATTCTCTTTATACATTCCAGATAACATAAGTCAACCATCAACATCCATAACACAAAATGTCATTGACTGGTAAAGGATCCAAACGCATTATTTACAGCATCTGGCCAGGGTTTAAAGACTTTATATTCTTGCTTACCTGAGGGTGCCGTTCTCCCCTTTATCCAGGCTGGTGAATCGGCTGTACAGGCGGGTGATCTGACTGTGGGAGACTGCAGGGTAACACAACAAAAAGGCAAAACTGTTAGTGCGAGAGAACCAGAAAATAGCCTTTATTCAGGCAAAACAACCTTTAACCCAAATACTGCATTTATTGGCACTAGACGTCTACTCATAATGGGTTCAATGGCTCAAATTTCCCCCAGTCACACAGCTGAGGGAGTACAGCAGCCAACAGACGCAATAAATTTATGCAACTTCCTCCGAGTGTGTGATTAGGAGATGTCACTGAAGAAATACTGGGCTTTAGGTCACGGTGTAACTTTGGTTAATGGCACTTTAATGTGTAAGAGATGTAACAGAGCTGTATGTTTTATAAATAGCCCAGGATCTAATTTTATGTTTGGTTTTTAACAAAAAAACACAGTCATGGATCTACTCATCCAGCATCCTGATAATGAGTTAAAATCATGATACAGTCAATCAAAAGTGTTGGGATCTTATTATACTATTTGTAAAAGTCTAATTGGTTTACTAAAGTCAACATATTTCTCTGTCACTTAAAGATTTATTTATTTTTAGTTTCACAGGAGGATATCTTTAACTGTGACATTATTGTGTGTATGGGTGTTTTCCCATAACTGCATATCGAACATGTCCTTTCTTATCAGTAAAGTATCTGACATAATGTGGCAGGAGCAATAAAAACGTAATTGCTTTATTATATGTTGCTGTAGTTGCATCACTAGTTGTCAAGCTGTCATTATGGTATAGACAGAACTTTCTGTGTTTTTTGTCAGCAACACATGCAGCAGATTTAATCAGATTTGTGGTGTTGAGTTATGGGACTTAATGGATTAACTTCTTCTCTTCTCATAGACTACTTAAAGAGCACCCAAATTACCACTAAGTTAAATTTGATTAAAAGAAGAAATCCTAAGTGACATCTTTACATGGTATTATAGTTGTAAAACAACATAAATAAGACTAATTCCCAGACAGTCGTGTAGCTCCCCTGCACTCACTGTGACATTAAAGTGGATCATGGGATAAGCTTAGAAAGACAGTGGGATGACCTTAGTTTGCAGAGAGCACAGTGGCTTACATTTATTTTTTAATATTAAGTTTGCTTTGAAATAAGGTGAAACTAATGAACTTCTCAGGTTAAAATCTAAACATTTTCTGTGCTGGGATGCTCCCCCGATGTGCCCAGAGCCCAACAACACCTCTGCATCTAGCTAACGTTCAGGAGTCTTCATGTCCATCGCAGGAATTAGTCTAAGCTCAACTTACAGCCAGTCTCCTTCTTAATTTCTTCGATCTCCTCTTCTCGGAGTAACGTGGACGCTCTGGATCCCATTGTGAAATGTTAAAGGGCGTCAGAAACGAGATGTCTTGCTTTGCCTCCTTGCGCAACACCGAGTAGCTGTGGAAGAATCTCTGTCGATGTTGAAGTTAGCAAACAAGCTAACTTAGCTACAAAAAAACAATCCCGTTCCGCTCGCTAGCAGCAGAGAAACTAAAGCAGCCGTTACAGCTGGAGTTTGGTCCGAAAAGCCGGTTCGTGTCCGTCTGTCGAAGCGGCTCGGCGGGCAGCCCGTTTGCCTTTAGAGCTTTTCTCCGGTCTGTCGCGTTTTCATGTCACTCAGACGGGTTTCGGGCAGGTTACCTTCCTGTTTAATGCCGTGGGTGTGGCGAGCGAGGCCGCCTCCCTGACAGGATGGTGACCGCGGAGTTGGGTAGCCGCGTTTAGTGCCTGATTAAAATTCAAAGAAAAGTCTCGTATATAATCAAATTTCATTCAAAATATATATTTTAACCCATGTGTTAAACAAATATAGCAAATATATACATCTAAAGAAAAACTAGCAAATGAATATTTTAAATTTCTTATATTTTCTGCAGTCATATTGAGGAAAAGCCAGCTGTGACATCATCCTGGTCATGATACCGTCACGACCACAACACTGGTTCAGACTACAATGCTGTTGAAAGTCTGGCTCTTGCCCAACCGATACCTGTTGACCCACAAAGTTAGAGAAATCTCCTTGAAAATAATTCAGAAGTTTTAACCGTCTAATGATCATATTGTTAAAAGATTCAAAAGAGACATTGATGTGAAATGCACTTTCTGTTCTGTGAATGCTGAAACAGTGCTACAAACATTGAAATGGAATTTAAGTTGTTTTGGAGGGATGTGCTTTTTGGCCTCTCTGACTTTAGCAGAAATAAGACAAAGCCTAATGAAACATTCATTATTAATCTCATCATTCTGTTGGCAAAATTCCACATTCACAAATGTAAGTTCACACACAGAAAAACTTCTTTTATTGATTTTCACAGTGAGATCAAACAGTACATTAAGTTTTCTCCTAATCAAAAGGCAACAAAAACCGTGAACATTTTGGTATTTTCTTGTAGACTCCTATTCCCCCTGGCAAGTTATGTGATGTTCTGATTATTCTGTTGTTGAAGACCTACAATTTTGCAAACTTTGTACATTATGATACTTGTATATTGAAGATTTACATGTCTGTAACTTTGCAAATGATAAATAAAGTTTTTGTGTGTTTTAAAAAAAAGACTGTGCTGTTAAAATGTAAACATTTGGTAAACATCTTTATTTTATCCCAATTTATTAGTTTTATTTGTTTGACACATTTTCGCTGTGTTTTTTGCATTCAATTGACTCTAGTCACAAGGTTGTTTCACCTACACTGACAAGATTCG
>NW_007579589.1:119470-128263 GCF_000690725.1 Stegastes partitus | reverse complement strand
GTAGGGCGAGGACCCGTCCATCGCCACTTGCGGCTTTAATTTACTGCTGTTAAAATAATAATGAAATAAGAAACACTACAGAATAACTATCAGAAAGACAAAAAATGACAGTAAAGCAATAAAAATAGAACAAAAAAAAGGAAAAAAAAGAAACATAAAACAATAAAAACTCAAGTAAAAGATCAGAATTTTCAAACAAGAATAAAACAACAAAAACAATTTAAATAAAATGACATAAACTCTGTAAAATTACATTTAAAAAACAGCTCAAAAATATAATGAAATAATAGAAATACATAATATGTACAGAAATACATAAATAAAATAAATCAGAAAAACATGCAGAATAAAACATAATCCCATAAAAACAATAAAATAAAATGTAAATAAATGAAAGCCAGTCTGGCTCCTCCTGTATGTTCCAATACCTTCATATTCATGTTTATTGATTAGTAATAATGACAATGAGGCCGTCCTCACCGAGCAGCGTGGCCAGCGTGCGCATGTCCTTCTCCATCAGCGCGTAGACCTCGTCCCTGGAGAAGCGGCCGATGCCGTGTCCGTACATCTCCCTCTTCACGATCCCGCCGGTCAGGTGACTCAGGATCCACCGGAGCAGGTCGCTCAGCGGCCCGCTCACCGACAGCATCTTCTGGGTTTCCTCCAGGTTGTCCACCCACTGACAGTACGCCACCGTCCTGAGCAAGGACACACCGGTTTAGACCCAGACACACAGCAGCCGGAGCTGATAGGAACAGTAGGGATGATTAACCAGGAAGAGGAAGAACTGAAGAAGTAATAACAAAAGAAGAAGAAATAAATGAAGAAGAGGAGGAAGAAGAAAAGATAACAGAAGAAGAAGAAGAAATACCAGAAGAAGAAAAATACCAGAAGTGGAAGAAGTAAAAGAAGAAATAACGATGAGGAAGAAATACTTGATGAAGAAGAAGAAGAAAAAATAACAGAAGAAGAAGAAGAAATAACAAAGAAGAGGAAGAAATACATGATGATGAAGAAGAAGAAGAAGAAGAAATACTTGATGATGATGATGAAGAAGAAGAAGAAGAAATACTTGATGATGATGATGATGATGATGATGATGATGATGATGAAGAAGAAATAACAAAATGACAAATGCAGAACAAAGTGATTTTGATAAAACCACATTTTAAACTTCTCTATGTGTATGTATGTATTTTCTTTTTAAGATTTAAGATTCAAAGACCATCTGAAAGTTGGAAATCTGAATTCTTTTGTATTTTCACTGTTTCTGGCTGATAATCGGTGACGTTTTTATGACTTTTTTCTGAAGCATCTCCTGCATTTCAAACCTGCTGACTTGTTTTGGGGTTCAGAGGATTCAGAAGGAGTTGACATTCAAATATAAGGTGGACTGACTCAATAAATGCCTGATAAAGCAGATGTTTCCCTCATTCTGAGCAGTTAAAACTCTGTTATTCGAACACACTGTGCTGGTGTGAGAGAACTCGTGTGTGGTCACCAGTAGAAGTGCTCCTCCACCATCTTGGTGACGGCCCGCGACACGGCCTTCTCCTGCGGCGTCAGGCTCTTGTTGAGGCTCACGCCCAGACGCTCCTCCAGGAAGTCGATGATGAACTCGGTGCCGAACACCTGCTCCTGGTTGTACTCGATCCACGGCATCTTCCCCTGCGGCGACAGCTTCCCGTCAAAGTAGTTCTGCAGGAGAAGGAGAGGGAAGAGATCGTCACGGCTGCAGCGGTGGGAGCAGCCAGCGGGGCATCAACAGAACCGGACGTGTTGTGCTGACCTGGTAGGGCAGGTCCACCATGCGGAGGTAGGTCTCCATCTTAAGGCAGAAGGGGGACAGCGACGGGGCGCCGGATGTGGGTCGGGAGAACTGGTGGAGGATGATGGCGTCTTTAGAGTCCAGCTCTTCCTCCTTCCTGTGACGAGGACGGGAAGCAGAACAAAGGTGTGAGTGTGTGACCCGCTACATCAGAACCAGACACAGAGAAAACACCAAACAGCTGATCTGAGGTCAGATTACAGAAGTGAAGGTGAAGAAAGTCCCCAAAGATTCATTCGTTATGATTTGATTTCCGGTATAATTTTTAAGAGTGACGTTCCAGCTGAATGTTTGGACAGATTTTAATGTGTGACTGCTGAACAAAGAGAGCAGCAGGAAGTGATAAAAGTACCGACTGGACTGTTTAAACAGTGAGTCAGACCAACTGCAACGTGTAGGAAGGAAGGAAGGAAGGAAGGAAGGAAGGAAGGAAGGAAGGAAGGCAGGAAGGAAAGAAGGAAGGAAGGAAGGAAGGAAGGAAGGAAAGACAGAACAATAAAGGAAGAAGGAAAAAATAAAAGAAGAAAGGAACAAATGATATATGAAGGAAGGAAAGACAGAAAGATAAAGGAAGGAAGGAAGGAAGGAAGAATGAAAGAAAGAAAGAAAGAAAAAATGAAGAAAGGAACAAATGAAACAAGAAGGAAGGAAGAACAGAAGGGCAGAAGAAAGGAACGAAGGAAGGAAAGACACAAAGATAAAGGAAGAAGGAAAGGAAAGACAAACTAATGACAGAAGAAAGAAAGAAACAAGGAAGAAAGGAAGAAAGAAATGAACAAACAAAAGAAGAAGGGAGGAAGACAGGAAGGAAGAACAGAAGGGCGGAAGGAAGGAAAGACAGAAAGATAAAGTAAGAAACAAGGAAGGAAAAAATGAAGAAAGGAACAAATAAAACAAGAAGGAAGGAGGGAAGGAAGGAAGGAAGGAAGAACAGAAGGGCGGAAGAAGGGAACAAAGGAAGGAAAGACAGAAAGATGAAAGAAAGAAAGAAAGAAAGAAAGAAAGAAAGAACGAAAGAAAGAAAGAAAGAAACAATTAAGGAAGGAAGGAAGGACGAAGGAAGGAATGAGGGACTCCCCTTGTTCTCCACAGACAGATGCAGCAGGAACTGACTAATTATTAAAAACTGATATTCAGCATCTTTCTGATTAATCAGGTCCCGGTCGTAGTGAACCAACTCTGAAGCAACACAAACACCAGAAAACATCAGCCATGAGTCTGACTACTGACTGATGCTGCTGATGTCAGGCTTTCTGACGTCTAAACCCACAAACAGCAGCAGAACCAGAACCAGAACCGGTCTCTGAAGACTCCACAGACCAGCTGATCTGCTTCTGAGGCACCAAAGATATCAAAATAAAAGCTCTTTTACCAAATAAAACCGTGAACTGTCCTAAACACTGAGCGGCTGTAAATAGAGCAGTGAGGCCTCGTCCTTCCTCACTGGAGCCCAGAGGACGGAACCAGGACTCCTGTCCCCCTTCAGCTGCATCAGTTAACGTCAGCAACAATAAAAACAACCGCAGAAGAAAAGAAAAAAAGAAGCTTGAATAAATTAATATTAGTACTTATATTATTATTAGCACTTCATTACATTTTACGTTTTTTTTCGTGACTGTTTTATGCAACTTTATCCACAAACATCACACTAATCCCACTAATTATCCGTGGATTTATTTTTTTACTCGTGCAGATCTGTTTAAACATCGACCTCACTCAGCCTGGAAGCTCCTGGCTGCAGCTCTGAGGCTCTTCTCTACTCTCATCCCTTCCTGCTCTGGGTTTGTGCTGCATCGTTTGTTTACGGTGGAGCACCAGGAATGCACCACCTCCAGCCTGTCACACCACTGCTGTCTCTCTGGCTGACGGAGGCCTGACTGCAGGTAACCCGACGACAGACTGCTGCCAATGAATAATCAATAATAATCAATATCGGCAGCCTGCAGTAGTAAACCATCTGCCGTGTTTCTCCGGGTTTCTGCCTCCATCCTCTCCATCCTGCAGCTCGCATCACGTCCTTGAAGCAGACAAAGTGACCTCCAGAGCGGGAGGTCAGCGGGACGACAACAAGCCGGACCGGAGCCTCTGGGTCGGACCCGGAGGCTGCAGCCGCACCGGGCACCGATCCACCGAGATGGAGGTCTCCCGGTGTGTTTGTGTCGGAGGTGGTGGTGGTGGGGGGGTGGGGGTTCCGTTACATCACAACCCACCCACTCACGACTCCTGCTTCACCCCGCCCAACATTAAGTAACAGCAGCCCCGACACATGCACATCCACCGCGGCTCCTCCTGCAGCCCTGCCCGGGCCCGGAGGCCTGCCGGCGGCCGCCTCCTCCTCCTCCTCAGCCTCCTGCTCCCGGTACCGGTACCTGATGGCCAGCAGTTCGTGCAGCAGATAGGCGGCGGCGGCCAGCAGAGCCCCTCCGGTCACATACAGCGTCTTCCTCCACCAGGAGTCCGAGCCCAGAGCGGACATGATGCCGCCGCAGTCCTGCAGCGGGCAGGCGACGATGTACCCGAACAGCCGGAGCTGCTCATCGGAGCCCGGCAGGCCGGAGGAGGAGGAGGAGGAGCAGCTCTGGTTCTGGCCGAGATCAACCACACACGACCGCAACCAGGCGAACCCGACGCGCCAGTACATGCTCTCTGTCTGCGGCCGCTGTCCGCCTCTCTCCGGCTGCTCGGGGCTTCATCAGCGGGGGCTTCATGGGTGCAGGACGCGGCAGCGGCGGCGGCGGCGGGGGGGCGACTGGACCAGGACCGGCCGGCTGGACTCGAGCATCCCGCCCGGAGCTGCGTGTCCCCGCAGCGGGGTGGACATCCTCCGAAGCCCGCGGAGCGCTCTGGGCTGGTTCGGCAGCTTCTCCGTCAGACGGAACCCGAACCGTCAAGTTACAGAGGCGAACCACGGGGGCTTCCGCTTGTACCCTCCACAATAAAAGCACGTGTTTCGCAACAACAAAAACAAAACACTGCAGAAATCCAAACGATACTTTAGTTAAATCTTACCTTAGTGCAGCGATGGTTCAGACAAGCAGGTGATTCCTCATCATAGGTGGAAGAAAACATTTATATCCTTTACTTTAAAAGTAAAAATACTTTAATACAAGTAGAAGTGTTGCATGAAATAGAAGTACACAACAGCACCATGGAGGTTGCAGTAAGAGTGCTGGTTTGGTCCCTCTGACTATGTTATTGATTAATTATTATCATTATTAGTGAAAGAAATCTAAAGTGATCCCAAAACACAACATGAATATCCTTTAAAAAGAATATAGGACATAAAAAGAAGCCTTCGTTTTGAATTTCAAAATCTAGTACAAATGTTGAAGCAATACTTTTTTTTAAAAAGGATCAAGAAATGTTTAAAAACATCTTAAAATACATATTTGTTTAAAAAAAAACATAAAGCGTAAGCCAGTACTTACAGTAACATGATTTATTCTGTAATTATATGCTGTATTGTTTGTTTTATCGTCCGTTGTGTCAAACCTGCATCTTAAAAACGCCGTCAGATGGATGTACATAAGTCAAGACGTGACCTTCTGAAATGTAGTTTAAAGGAAAAAGCAGCATTTAAACACTCAACTACAAGCAGCACACTGCACTCAAGCACAGCACGTCAGTAAATGTAATTACATCTGATCACTGCATGTTGTGTAATTTTACCAAAACACGTCCAGCTCGGTTTTATTTTGAAGGAGAGCGTGTAGCACTTCCTCCGCTGCCCGCTGTGAGCTTCACTCACCTGACGTGACGTCACTGTTACTGCCTGTAAAAAACATCCTGGAGGCAAAAACCTTGAAACACCTTCAGGATGCTCAGGGAACAATTAAAGCTTCTTCATATTAATAATTCGTGAACATGTGCAGCTTGTTTTGTTTCCTTCTCAGCTGAGCAGCATTAAAACATTAAAGCTGCACACTTCTCAGAGGTGTGATGTAAACTGTCATGTGCTGCCTACAGTCACCGCTAGGGGGCGCTGCTCTGACATTGGAGTTAGATAAAAAGGACTGTGGATGAGTTCAGTGTCAGGCTGGAGGACTCCTGATGTAAGAGCTTGAATAAGAGCAGGACGCCGCTTTGTTGTGCACGTCGATCATTTTATTACCAGAACCGGTCTTCAAGTAAAAATAAAAACAGATCCCGGGAAACTCGCCCGGCGTAGCAGAAGGAATATTTAGATGAAGGGATGAAGCCCTTGTTTTTTTTTTAAAAATCATTATTTTCACGCCCATTCAGGTGAGCAGCAGACGGAGGAAAAGCTGCAACAGTTTTGTACCTTTACGGTTGTTTCTGCAACACAAAACACAATCAAAGCTCCTTAAACAGGTGTTCCTGCAGCTCACCTGAACGCTGCTTGTGTGTATATATATATATGAAGGGTTTTCTCTGTAACCAGCAGCTTTTTTTTAATTCGTAAGGCTTTTCCAAGCACCTTGTTTTGCACACACACAGTGTCACAACATCACAAAAATAGAGACACACCTACAGGTAAACGCACACAAGTCAGTGATTAAATAGACGGCAGAGGGGCAGATTTAAAAAAAAAAATAGAACCAAAAAAAGGTGATTTACTGACGAATAAAAAAAAGAAAGAAACACATTTCATACATTATTTCATAACTAAAGTGGAATAAATGAAGAAATAAAACGCAGCAGGCAGTTAAACAAACAGGTTGAAGCTAAACCGGCTCATGATTTCCGTCTTTAATTGAGCAGGAAATAAAATTATAAGGCTATTTACAGTAAGCGAGTCGCCAGGGTTGGAAACAGTAAGTTCTTGCTAATGTCTACCTTAACGAGGAGCCTCTCTGGGGATTCGATCGGCCGCAGGAGCTTCCCGTCGCATCACAGCTGCACGTCCACATTTCTGTTTTTTGTTTTTTTCTAGATGAAGCTGCTGCGATCCCTGAGGAATTAAAAAAAAAAAAACCCTCCCGGACAAACACAATCACACGCACAGACACACACAGTAATCGCGATCAAGTTCTCCCGCCGGAGCTGAGGCGACTCCGGTAAGTTCAAGGATGTCAGGATGGTCACAGAGTTTCCCGCCCACCTCCGATGCCCTCCAACGGGGTTCCTCAGTTTCAAGTCGGAGCTTCGCGGAGACAACGCCGCCTGTCGTCGCCGATTTGGTCGATAATAATCCGTGACGGTCGGAGTGAAGACGCTCACAGTTTGTCTCGAAAAGTTGCAGAAGTCGTGCTGTGTGACGTGTTGGGTTTTTTTCTAAGAAGATCCGAAGTCGTGGATTCACGTCGTGGGAATAACAAAGTGCTAAGACTGGCTGTAGGAGTTGCTTTGGTTCCCGTTGGAGCTCTGATCACTTTCACTGCAGACACACAGAGATAATATCATGAAGGAACAGCAACGTCTCATGCAAAACCTGCAAGATTTAACACCTAACATACAAATTACTGCAACATAAATGAACAGTTGATGCAGTTTTCAGTGTTAGCGTAGGGTTAAGCGAGCAATGAGCCGCGATGACAAAGTTCACACCGTCCGGCCAGCGTTCTTGTGTTGAAAAGTTTAGCTGGACAACATTCCTGATAAAATACTATGAAGGTACAGCAACATTTCATGCAAGGGAAGTGAAGGGTTTTTATGTCGTGGCTGATTGTTGCGTATGCCTTCACGTAATTATAAAAATAAATAAAACACACAACGGACAGCAGGGTAACGGTCGGCCGTACCTGTTGGGAGGCGGTTTGGGTTTGGGCATCTTGTTCAGAACGGCGGCGATCTCCTTCCGGTCGTCGAAGTTCTTCCACTGGTCGTAGAGCTTCAGGATGACGCGAATAATCTCCAGGATCTGAACAACAACAGAGACACGACTTAACACAACAGCTGGCGTCAAAGTAAGCTCTCGTACTGTATAGCTAATGTGCAATAATGTTCTTAAAATGCAACTTTTCTCATGAGAAAATACACAAACATTAAGTTTATATGAGTGATGTGTGTCTACCTGTGTGTTATACACCTGAATCTATCCTCAAACTACTATTCTGTTGATTTTTCTGTCATCTTAGGGCTTTTGTAACCTTTATGAGAAACTCCAGCAAGCTCAAATGTTGAAAAGCCTCACAAACAGATAAAACAAACTTCCTGCATTCTTCAGCCTCTCAATAATGAGTTCAACCTCGAAGAACAACAAGCTGCTTTCTGTGGCGAGGATCTTCACATATACGCGTCCCAAATTGTATTAATTTAACGTCAAAATAATAAAAGCAGATGTCTGACTTTGTCCATGTCCACGGAGAGCTCGGCGAACCACTGCCGGGCGTCCTTCTGCTGCACCACACAGGCGACGTGCAGACAAGCTGTGGGAGGAAAAGAAGCCCTGATGAGGTTATCTGAAGCCAGTAACGACGTTAACGCTGTAATTAGAAACGCATCGTACCCAGAGCGATCATGAAGGGAGGGTAGAGCAGGCACAGGTCCGTCCTGTACGTGTCGTTCACTATCCGCCTGCAGGAGACACACGACAGCATTAAACTCACTGAACCAAACGGGTTTCGCAGGAATCGGTGCGGCAGGCGGCTTCGTACCAGGCCAGAGGCAGCAGCATGTCCTCCTGCCCCATGTCCTGCACGTACTGCAGCAGGGGTCGGTAGGGGTGGTAGACGATCAGGCAGCAGTCCTGCAGCGATAAAACATCAACCGTCAGTCATCCAGGGAAGCACAGAAACTGATAAAACCCAGCAGAGAAGATGTCCTTCTACTCACCATCAGCTCCAGAAGGTAGAACTCACATTCTAATATCTGTAAAGAGACAAAACAGAACTGAATCCAGCAACAGACCAAACGATGCCAGCTGTATCCACATCATTTATATGGCTTCACTTGGAAAACTACACATATTAAGTTCATGATGCTTAAAAAAAATGCAGATTTTTTAAGCTTGGAAACGGTTTATCTGAGGACAAAGTCGCTGAACGTCTCTCAGAGCAAAATTC
>NW_007579589.1:103112-118643 GCF_000690725.1 Stegastes partitus | reverse complement strand
ACGTGCAGCACTTTCATCCCGAGATCTTCTTTGCTTCTCTTCACCTTATTTCTATAATATTAAATTTGTTTGCCTCGTTGTTCGGCCTTTGTGAAAAACGCCAGCAGACACACATACTGCTGACCGCCGCTGCAGCCGCACTAACTGAATCCTCTCCCTCTTGTGACCTTGCCAACCCTCCACATGCTACCTCCTCCTCCTGCTGCTGCTCCTGCGAGGCTGACATGAAAAATGACGTGCAGCAGTCGCAGCCGGTCGCCAGCTCATTCTCGGCGGTGTGAACCCCTCCCTCCCGTCATAGCGCTGCTCCGCCGCCTGCTATAAATAATAGTTTTCGCGGCTTTGCGGACGGGCGGCGTGTCGGAACAGCCCCGCTGACGTCCTGGCGACCGCTTGCTGAGTAAAACGCTGCCACTTCCCACCGCAGCGAGAGATGCTCGTCGTGCAGGAGTTTCTGTCGCCGGGGTGCGAACATCGGCTGAGGAATGTCGTGCACCGGCGGCCGCCAATGTGGTGACACCGTGACACGCTGTAAGGGCTCGTGGCTCGCTGTAATTCAACATGGCAGTGCATAAATAACTCTGCAGAGGAAGCAGGGAAACAATTATGTTTGACGTACGGCTCAGCTCATCGTCGGGCATGTGGGGGACGTCTGAGGGGTTGAAGTTGGCGAAATGCATCCATTCTTGTTTGTCTTTGTTTTAGTCGGCCATCTTCTTAAGTTTAAACTAGTTTGTCTTCTGCATATCTCTCGACAAAAACACACACCTGAGCTCCTAATCAGGCACCTCTCGTCGCACTAGATAACAGCAATGAAGTCTGTACGACCATGACTGCAAAGACATTTCACTCACATGGTTCATTCTGTAGGGGAACTCCTTTGGAAAGGCGTAGGAAAACCGCGTTTTCACTGTTTGGGAGAAACACAAACATGATCATACGGCCTCTGCTGCAGGACAAACACGATTTCAAAGAGTTCTCGTCCTTTAAAACTCAGGAGAGCTGCTACTGAATTAGTGTACGATCGTTTGTCTTGATTAATCGAGACAAAAAAAGTTGGAAAATGGAGAAAAATGTTCCAAACTGATGAGTTAATGATAAGAATAGTTGCCAACTAATCAATTAACCGATCAATTAACACTCAGTACGGTCACTTACACACAGATGTTGCTGCAGAGATCAGCCTGGTGTTGGACACGACTCCAAATTCCTGGAAAGGACACAAATATTTAAGTTCAGATCAGACAAACGAACGACAACTAAAACTGCAAAAGATGCTTAAATCCATCCATCCATCATCTACACCTTAATCCTCACTAGGGTCATGGGGGGCTGGAGTCTATCCCAGCTGACTCAGGGTGAAGGCAGGTTCACCTGGACAGGTAACCAGTCTATCACAGGGCCACACTTAGAGACAGACAACCAAGCACACTCACATTCACACCTACGGACAATTTACAATCACCAATTAACCTCAGCATGTTTCTGGACTGTGGGAGGAAGCTGGAGAACCCGGAGAGAACCCACGCTGCACGGGGAGAACGTGGAGACTCTACACGGTGTCCTCACCGGCACACGACCCGGCGACCTTCTAGCTGTGAGGCGACGGTGCTAACCACCGAGCCACCTGCAGCCCAAGATGCTTAAATGAGCTGCTGAAATGTGCCGACGTTTGATTCTTACCTCGACTTTGGAAGCCAGGAAGACGCAGGTTGGAGCCATGAGCACCGGATCTATACTTTTCAGAGAATACCTGCAAACAAGAAGAGATAAATACTGAGCAGTGATTCAGCTTTACAAGAAGAAACATCAGAGATCAGTGGACAGAGACGCTCAAACCAGATGCCTACTACATGATGTAAAAGGCCTTTTTTAAATGAATGATGTCCAATATGACATTACTGACCCCTAAAACACAACATTTATCCATTTATACAGCTTAAGATCACAGGGACGGTGCGTATGAGCAGATATTTCTGTAAATGTGTCCGTTTGTGTTCTGGGCAGGTTTGTCTAGAATAATTCAATCCACTTTATCTGATGTCAATTCCTGCATTTTTTTCATATCAGTGGAAAACAAAATATCACAATCTCAGTTTTTTTCCAAATACCGGCAGCCCTCATTCTAACATCACCTAACGAGCATCACACAGACACAAGTCCTCACCGGGCATAGAAGCGTTTGAAGTAAACCGTCGCAGTCGCAATGACCTGCTGCCTCAGCTTCAGATGTTCACCCAAAGCCTGGATCACTGGAGGACACACAATCAACACAACTTCATGTAAATGACGTAAAATACAGTGAATCAGATTTAAATTAAAACAGAGAATTTTAAAAAGGCAACAACTTTAGCAGCAATTTAATTTATTTGATGTAGTCCAGAGGTGCTGAATGATCAATTAGTTGTCAACAATAAACTGTCTTAATAGTTGATGAAGCAGTTTGAGTATTTTTCTTTATGAAAATCAGAGTGTGGGTTCTAAAACAGACGTATTCTGTGTTAACTTATCAGCTAGAAGGACTTTTCTTTGTAAAGAAAATCTCAGAAATGGTCTAAAACAAATAAAATCAAAATACAAACTGTGCTTGTTTTTTTTTTTCTTTTAAAAACATCTCAAAATACAAATACAGTCGTGATTCGATGATCCGACACTAAACATAAAACCTTCTTTTATGTCGGATAGCAAGGCTGTCGGATTGTCAAGACGGAGGTCCAGATACGAGGAGGGCTTGATGCTGGAAGGCTCGTTTGTATTTATAGTTGTTATAATAACTAGTGTATTGTTAGAACACTAAGACTCGCTGGATTTCACGTCTAACGGACCGGTGCACTCGTGCACATCAGCTGACATCAAAGGTAAATAAATCTGTGGGATTGTATCTGGATAATTCCCCAAATCTTTCAGCCCCACAGACAACTTTCCATAAACAATCCCTGCTGCGATCTAACAGACAAACTAAATACCATTAGCGAAGAAGATCTGCAGCTTCCAGTACTCCTCCTCTGTGAGGAACTTCAGGTCCTTCTGTCGCTCCTTCATCAGGTCCTGTTTGTCCAGAACCCACTGCAGACTTTAACAGGAGAATCAGATCAGGTTAATTCAACTCCTCTCATCTGTCAAACTGAGCCAGCAGAGCTAGCGGGTAGCATCGCGAAGCTAACCGCCTCGGGCACTGATGTAGCCGAGGTGGTAAATATAGAAATAAAGCTCATAAAGTTACGTTTTTAAAAGCAGCCTTTATCTTAATTAAGTTTTCCTTCTGTCTTTAATTACACTGATATTCTACATCGCGGCAGTAGTTGAGGAGAAACTGTTAGCATCGATGCTAACAGACAGAGCCAGGCCTCAAAACAAAGACGACGAATCGAGAAAAAAAGCCGCAAAGCGCGACAACGTTCATGAAACCTACTAGTGAGAGCTCTGCCAGAAGTTCCCCGCCATGTCGAAGCGCCTGAGGTAGAGAAGAACACTTTAAATCGGGCTTATTCTCCCACAAAGAAGTCAAACAGCACAGGAAAGTAGTTCTGCTAAGCAAAGAAGCTGGAGTAACGGCAGAAGCGCTCCGGGGGCGGGCTCCGGAGAAAGGTTCCGGAATCTTTGTTCCGCGTCAAAACTTAATGAAACGGAGGATTTATGTCAGCTGGAAATAAACCACACTGCACAAAAATTACCTCAGCGTTAATATAAAAGCATGATTTCACTTCTGTCCTTGGTTGAGCTAATTTTGTATCATTAATGATCATTTTCATCTGCTGGCTATCGATTGGTTTGTAAAAACTCTGAATAGAGTCAGAAATGTGGGCACAGGTGCTCTGAATCAAGGCAGCTGTCAGTTTTCTGTGAATCTTTTCTGTTCATCTACATCTCAGAAGGAATAATTCAACTTCACTACATTCATCTTACAGCTTTAGTTACTTTACAAACAAAGATTTTCGAAGCAGAACATATGAAGATTTGTTTTTTTAATGATGCGTTGTTATAAATTCAACCACCCAACAGTTTACCCAAGCATAGCTGAAATAATTAATCAAATAATCAATCGAAAAGAAATCTACTTTAAGTATTCAAAGTGAAAGTGTTCAGTTCAGATAAAACTGTTACATATGATGGATTTTATTATTCATGAAATCATTTTACAGATAGCCGCTGACAGAAATGTGTATTAAGGAAACCGTTATTTTGCTTTTTTCACTATTTTATTGAATGGCAGATAACACATCTTTTACAATATGTAACCATTAGTCTGTTGTGCTGTATTTAAATCTGCAAAAAAAAACAAAAAAAAAACAGCATATGTAATTATTTTACTGATATTTGCCACTATTTTCACATTTTATTTTATTTTATTTTTTACACTGGAGGACTATTAATTTAATCATTATATCTCTCCATTGCTCGGGAACAGCCCAGAACTGCCCTCATATTTTTTTAAACCTTTAATTTTACTCACAAAATATTTCTCTGCTTTAATATAAGCGGTTGTTGTCATGGTAATATCTGACAGTAATGAATAAATGACGTCCGTCCCTCTGGCAGCATCAGGGTGACCAACAGTAGAACATTTAGACCGTTAACATACTTGTTTCCCCAAATAATGGCAAATATCTGCAGAATAAATGACACTTTGTTGATTTAAATACAGTGAAAATAGCTCAAATTTATGGTCAACTGTTGTAAAAGAATAAATTACACTTTATAAAATGACAGTTTTTATTGTGTAATATTACATAGACTTTTTTTCTGTGATTTTACTTGATAATCTGTAAAATAGCAGCAAATTTAAGAAGTCCATGTTTACACTGTATCAGTGCTTTAGTCTAATAATGTGAATACTTCATCCCTTGAGCTCCTGTTACATTACATTAACGTTTACAGGAGAACGTGTCATCATTCCTCAGCCTCCTATAGGAGCAATAAGTGACTCGGCGTGGCTTTGACAGATGTGTGTTTGGACCTCCGGGTCGGGGAGGCTCCACATTCCTGCGGGGCATCGAGGGGCAGGGCTGGGGGGGTATAAAGCCCACCGGAGGCTTCCAGAACCAGTCTGCAGCAGAACCTTCGTCATCATGAGCCGCAGTCCAGAGAGGAGGTCTTCCTACCGCAGACACTTCGAGGGGTCTCTGGCGTCTGTCTCCGGATGCCAGGTCCGGGTGTCCAGCCCGTCTCCGGCCCGCAAGGAGAACCGGCACCGGTCGGCCAGCTTCACCCGGGGCGGCGGGTCGACGGGGCGCCGGGCCTTCAGCTCCAAGTCCCGCATGACCAGGTAGGGAGTGCACCAACATGCATTTGTTATCACCTGAAGGAGACGTTAAAGGTGTCGCTCCTGCAGCAGCGTCAGTCTGGGAGCTCTGTGCTTCGGCATGTCCATGGGACTCGGACCCCAACTGGACCTGGACGCGGCCGCAGCAGAGAACCAGGCCTTCATGATGACCCGCACCAGCGAGAGGCAGGAGATGGTGGTCCTCAACGACCGCCTGGCGGCTTACATAGAAAAGGCAAGAAGCAACCTGAACACACACAGAAACAGAATAAAACTACCAGAAAAAACACCTCAAGGGTAAAAACACGGTGATATTCTGGCACCTGAAGAGCCAAAAACTAGAATAAAGTATAAATCTCATTAAAAATATGTAGTAAAATGCAGGTTTATGTGACACAAGGTGTGTTTTGGGGACTTTTTCATGTTTATTTAAGAATAGTACCATCATAAATACATATAACATGATGAAAAATGGTACTCTAACAGATTATTAATGCTCATAGAGATCATAAACTGATAAAAACACATTTATCCCACATTCCTATTATGAGAACTTGTAATTATACAGGATAGCTCTAGTAAAATAACAGAACTGATTCTTGATTTTCTGTAAATTGTCACTAATTCTGTCTATTTTACAGATATATTCGCAGCATTAAACTTGAATTTAAAAACAATAAAATCACCTAAAATAGATAAACAGGTGGATAGATAGAGGAGATCATGTGTATTTTTGGGGCTTTTTAATGTTTAAGACTATTTCCATGTGTACAAACTGATAAAAAATAACATTTATTTAACATTTTTGTTGTGAAAACTTGTAATTATTCAGACTATCTGTCATTTATCAAACAAATCACAGAACCGGTTCTTCTTATTCTAATAATTCTGAATAATTATGTGTATTTTTAGAAATATATTTACAGAATTAAACAGGAATTTAACTGTTTTATCTATTATTTAAATTAAAAAATCAACATATTTTCTTTTTACTTGGAAGAAACTGAAATTAAATGCTTATTTTTTAAATCTGTATTTGTGTGTACTAAAAAATATAGAAAAATAAACGAACATAAAGGAGAAAAATCCACAAAATGTCTTTTATTCTTCTTCTTTACAGATTACAGGTTATACATGAAAGTTGTTCTCATGTTTTTGTCTTGAAGCTTAAACTTTAACATGTCCTGATTTACACTCACAGCTCTCATTAACTCTCTAAGTTGTACCAGAACAGCAGCGTTGTGATTTTTAGGTCTACCTGTTTGTTCCTGCAGGTGAGAACTCTGGAGTCCCAGAACAAGCTGCTGGAGTCGGAGATCGAGGTGCTGAAGAACCGCCACGTCCGACCTTCAGCCCTCCGGCAGCTCTATGAGTCCCAGCTGAAGGAGCTGAGCCGAGAGGCCGAGCAGATGAGGGAGCAGAGGGTGAGGAGCTGAGGCTGGAGGCCGGGTGGGGATCGGTCCAAAGAGCTGGTCTGAGTGTTGTATCTGTGCAGGATGTGACCTCAGCAGCCAAGGAGGCGATGCTGGGTCAGCTGGAGGCGCTGAAGGCCAAATACCAGGAAGCGGTGGAGGCCAGGAGGAAGACGGAGCAGGACATCGAGGCTCTGCGTCCGGTAAGACTCGGCTCGAGTTAAGTGAAGCTTTCCAGACCGTCCAGGCCTCATGTGGCTGTTCTTCTGTCCCAGGACGTGGACAGAGCCACGTCGGCCCGCATCGCCCTGGAGAAGCAGCTGGGAAGCCTGGAGGCCGAGCTGGTCTTCCTGCAGCGGGTCCACAAGGAGGTAAAGACGAGTTCACGAGTTCGTCTGCAGGCCGAGTGTCTCCACACGCTGCTCGTTTTAACAGATAATGACTAGAACTTGTAGACGGAGGAGTGAGTGAGACCTGAAACATCAGGCTGAGAGTCATGAAGCCATCCTGCACACTGCAACATGAAAATAATTATAATCTGATTATCTATACTTTAAATATTTTGTCTTTTTTTTCAGTAGCAAAGAAATGACATCTGTAAAAATATTCTTATTGTGTGGCACAGTTCATAAATTAAATGCAACTTAAAAGAGAATAAATAAAAATAAATATGTATGATGTATAATAATAATAAAAACACAAGATAGTAAAATAAAAATAAAATGTACATTTAAAAATAATAGTGATAAAACACAACACAGAAAAAAAATGAAAGAATAAATTTAATTATGTTAAAATGCGAGACAGTAAAATAAATATGAATAAAATGAAAATATAAAAATAATAATGAAAAACACACATAACAGTGAAATAAATAAAATAAAATGAAAGAATACATTTAATTTTGATAAAACACAAGGTAGTAAAATAAAGAAAATAACAGAAATAAAAAAATAATTACGATAAAACACAAGTGTGGAAATTTTTTTAAATTAAAATAGAAAAATAATATTGATAAAACAAGAGACAGTAAAATAAATCAATAAGAGACACTGTAATAACATGAATGTAGATGGAAATATAAATTATATTCATGTAATTTTTCAGCTGTAACATTGAACCAAAACAGAAAAACTTTCATCACAACACTCACATAACTAACGGCTGTTTTCCTGCTTTATCATTAATTCTGTAGATTACGTTAAAAATCTTGCGTGTTGCACCTTTAAACCATCCACCTTATTTCTGACCTTGCTTCTGTTTGTGCTCCTCTGGAAGGAAATCGAGGAGCTGATGCAGCAGATCTTGTCCTCGGCCTCTAAAGTGGACTCGACCTTCGGCCTGCCGGACCTCTCCTCAGCTCTCAGGCAGATCCAGTCGCAGTACGACAGCATTGCTGCCAAAAACCTGCAGGTACGGTTCAGCCCATGTTTCCTCTGCACCAGAGTCTCACCTGAGCAGCTGTGATGAACGCTGTGGTGTATTCAGCTCATTGTTTATCCTCAAACATGCAAGAAGAAGCTCTCGCAGTTGCATTTAAACACTTTTTGGGGTTTATTTTGCAGGAGATGGACGTCTGGTACAGATCAAAGTTCCAGGACCTGAACGACGCCTCCACCAAACACGCTCAGAGCGTCCGCAGCGTCCGGGAGGAGATCGCCGGATACAAGAAGGACGTGGGTTTGAGTTTGGTTCAGTTCTGGTTGCTTCTGACAGCTTCTTTCGTCTAAAACACAGCTGTGACTGTTCAGATGATTCAAATAAAAAAGTAGAGCTGTCAATTGAACAAGCTAAAAAGAAAAAAATGAGCAAAAAATAAGAACAACTGTGCAAATCATACTTTAAAACATCACTCATACATCCTTTATAGAAACATCAGATCAAACTTCACCTCGACCAAATCTAAAAGCAGATTATGTTGAATTTTAGGAAGAAATCTTCCACCCAAAAGAGGAAAAATGTGACATTTTAAATGAAAAAAATCTATTTATTATTTAATCAAGAGTGCAAGCAACCCGCTGTTTTTTAAATAAATAAAAAATACTAAAAACTTACTGTTCATTTACACATAGATCTTCCTTGTTTTGTTAAATTACAGATAATTAATAAAGCTACAGAAAAAATATTAATTTACATGCTGACTGTAAACAACAGAGCAAAGAAACAGATTCTTAAATTAATTTTACTGCATTTAAATCTGCTAAAAATAGAATTATTTCACAGGTACGTGGTGTTATTTGAAAGAAAACGTATATTATATAAATTAAGGATGTAAAACAGTAAATCATTTTTAAACTGGTGTTTTATAGATTTTTCCTGTTTTGTTAAATAACAAACAATATCCCAGCAGAAAATCTGTATTTTTACAAATAGCAATTTCTTTTACTATCTAGAATTACACTATTTTTACACATTATTTATTTTATAATCCACGAAAAATGTTTTATATTTTGTTTATTTATATTTGACAATGTTTGAAAGAAAAAAAAGCATATTAAGGCTTTAAAAACATTATTTTAAAACTGTTATTTTACAGATTTCCCATTTTTATTTTTTATTAAAGTACAGATAATATAAACTCAGAGATAATTATTATTAATTTGAGGTAACTAAAGAATAAAATAAATATAATTTTATAGTTATTTCTTGGCATTTCCACTTTTTTTTTTTGTTTTATTTTTTTTTATTTTTTAAACTTTTGGACTCTTACAGGATTCCACTGTTTATCCTACAACCTGTTTTTTCTGCCAGATTTTCACAGGATGGATCTTTTTTGGTCATATAACCACGTTCTCCTTCCACACGTGTAGATCCTCAACAAAGAACGTGAGCTGGAGAGCCTGAAGACGAGGAGCGAGTATCTGGAGGCTCAGCTCCGCGACGTCGTGCTGAGACACAAGAAGGAGGAGGAGGACATACAGGTGATCCCATATCTGATGTTTGAGACGTCGTCCATGTGATCCAAACCTCCCCTGAATCAAACCAAACTGTCGTGACAGGGGCGAGTCGAGGCCATGAAGCTGGACCTGAAGGTGACCAAGGAGAAGATCGCTCTGCTGATGAGAGAATACCAGGACCTGCTGAACGTCAAGATGTCTCTGGAGCTCGAGATCACCACCTACAGGTGAGCTGCAGGCTTCATCGGGAGGCTTTTAAATCAGGCAGGAACCATAAAGTTTGTGTTTTCCAGGAAGCTGATTGAAGGAGAGGACAGCCGTCTGAGCGTCGTGGTCCACCACCTTCCTGTGACCGGAGGCCTGCGTCTCACGTCCAGCGTCAGCGCCGCCTCGGCTTCGGCCTCAGCTCTGGTTTCAGCTTCAGGAAGCTCAGGTCCAAAGCTGGATGCATCTCCGTGTGACAGGAGCAGCACCGGGGCCGGTAGAGCTCCGGGTCGAGTGTCGGTGGCCTCGACGGACACCCAGACGGACGTAGAGCTGCAGGCGACAGAGAAGATCGAGAGGAAGACGCTCCTCATCAGGTAGACGTTGTTATATGAACCAATATGACCGAGGGGAGTTTATCTTCTCCTAATGAGCCACAAACTTCCCTGAAAACAGGATTTATAACATATCTGGGGGTCAGTTTTTGCCATCAGTTCTATTGTTCTGTGTCTCTATCATCGAAAATCAGGTTGTATTAGACTGATATCGGTGTGATACATTCACTTCAATACAGACACAGTAACGTCTGTCCTTCCTCTCCTGGTTTTTCCTCCACTTCCTCCCAGAACAGTTAAGACAGACGAGAACACTTACGAGAGCGACACCCAGGAACGGACCTTCACCATTTCTGGAGCCGCCGCCGACACCGACGAAGAATAAAACGAAACTCCTAAATACTGTCTTCAGTCCAACAGAGACGCACGATGATGGATTTTTGCAGATATCTGATAAGTTTCCAGCTAGTTGAGACAGATACTGACACATGCATATATAGTTTTCCACCTAAATGCAGAAAACATCTCTTGTAGTGGATTTAACATTTTATTATTCCTAAAACAAACAATGCTACGCTATGCTAACGCAGTGCTATCACCCACAGCATAGACGTTATCACAGAAATACGCAAATATGGGCCAGAAAGAACCATTTACCTCATATGTAGGTGCAGCAAACTGCACCTAAAGCAAAGAAATGGATGGAAAACATTCTCTGTACCTACAGGATCACATGCAAAAATTATACGGCATGTTTAAATATGTGCACTTTTCTCGATATCTGATATTTTCAAATCGATTGTGGCCCCTTAAGCACAGATTTCTCAAACTGTGGACAACATGAGGCCTCTCCTATAGTAGGATTAACATTAAAGCTGCATAATTACCAACTATTTGGACAATAAATTAATCATTTTAAAGATTAAAAAAAAAGAAAACAGTTGAAATTGTGTGATCGCAGCTTCTTAAATGTAAATATTTTCTGGTTTCTTTCCTCCTCTGTGACAGTAAACTGAACATCTTTGGACAAAACGAGACATTTGAGGAAACATCGAGTCATATTTATCACCATTTTGTGACATTTTAGAACCCCAATAGGCTTAAAAAACAGCATGTTATTATTCCTACAGACATAAAATACAGTGTTTTTCCATCTTAGCAGCCTGCTAATGTTAATTTTAGGCCAATACTAATGGTTAGCTTTACAGCATTTATCCACATATGCAGATGACGCACCGCTATCTTGTTGCATCTCTACTGTTAATCTGTTTAAAGGAAAAACAAACTAAAGATAATTTCAGACTTAAACATCACGCGTCCACTGCTTATTTAATCCTCCTGTGTGTCCGTAAAATGTGTTTGAATTTAACTAAATAAACACCAAGCAAGCATCGTTGTGTTTTTTCATTTTTCCATGATTTATTTCTTTTTTGAACCGACACGTAAATTTTTGACATTACCGTTTCGAAAAGCAAAAAAAATCATTTACAGTAACTGTTAAAAAAGGTTTGATTTCGTAGGAAGTTTCATTATAGTGTACCAAAAAGAGAACTGAAGCCCTCATTAACACCTTTTTCTATATATGCAGCATCGTAGCTCACAGTAGAAATATAACGGATTCATTATCTCCCAGTTCGTCACAAATCATTACAGTCCCAGAGAAGTAAACGGGAGTCAATTATGAAGTGCATAGAGCATTACAAAGTACCTTGGCACCGCCCAGCTTTTAGAAAAACGAGCTTGGGATTGTGTTCAAAGAGCACCGTTTGTTTCGTTACCGTCGTGACATTGTGCTTCTAGTGCAGTGGTTTGGGTTCGTCGCCAACTCCTCCGGCGAGTCGATAAACCGCCAGGCTGACCTCGTGAGCCAGAGAGTCGGCGCTCTCCTGAAAGAAAAAAAACCAACAGAGGATCACAACACGTCCACAGCTGTTTCTGCACAGACAAACCGACATGTCCGAACGCCGGCGAGGAGTTGTTATTGAGTCATTGAAGCTCGCTCGGTTTTACTCCCATAGATTATTCAACATGATTTTCAGCACCTAACTAATCCCACAGCTTTGAGAAAACCCACATATTTATATCTCAAAAGATGCAGCTCAATCCAGAATGGCATGCTTTGTCTTTTCATGGCGCCGTTTTTGCGAAATTCGTACAAAAGCTGCGTTTGAAACCCCCATTAAAATGAATGGCAAAGCTACGGTAACCCTTACCTTTGTAACGCTGTAGCTCCGGCATAGTTTACAGAAGAAACTTCATTAAAATTTTAAACGGGTCACAAAACTTGAAATGTTATTCGTCTTAAGCCGTGTTTTTATGTCTTTTATGATTTTTATACAGTTCAAGTTTGATTAGTTTTTGTAAAATTCAGATTTTTCGTCAAACTTTGACCAGAACAACAGCGCAATCAAACCTCGTCTCCTTCTCACAATTTATCCTCTGCATGAACAATTTATACATAAAAATATAGACATTTCTGTCTTCTTCTATCCAGTGTGAGTCTCGTTACTATATGACTTGTGTTTTTTGTCATAAATACCAACAGAGCTCAGACTGTGACATCTAAAACTCCCACTGACTCCCATTATACCGATGTGCTAAAACATTGGGTGAAAATCAGAAACGTTGAGCATCTCCAACCAAATCTGTACAACACACAGCACGGATATGAAAATACATCAGCGAGTTCAAAACAAGATTGTGCTTCACGTGGTGAAAGAATTTCTTTGATACGACTTATAGTTTTTGAGCTGTGAGCGTTCATTCGAGGGTCTAATCCTCAGTCTGCCTGTCTTCTCACCCCATGTTGTACTTTCTTCTTCATATTTCATTGAACATAAAAGCCACTTTCACATGAGTTCTAGGTGACATCTTGAAGACACTTGACTCTGATTTGACTCTACGTAGCAGGCACAGACGCTGACACATAAAAACCCTCCAGCTGTTGCCAACATCTTAGTCTTACTCTACAGCTTCATTCCACTTTTTTTATTCTACAAAATCTTCTCACCTGCGTCTCCGCCTCGGCGTAAACTCTCACCACGTCCTCGGTGCCGGACGGCCTGACGAAGGATCGAGCTTGTCTGTACTTCTTCACCAAAGAGTCGATGGCGTCCTGCAGACCTGCCGGACTCACCGCTCGCCTCTCGGCATCTGCCGTGTCGATCACCCGGCGGTCGGACACCTGCAGCGAGAAAAAAAGAAGAAGGAGCTCAAGAACAGATACCGGATGTGCAACATACATCGATAAGCCACAGCATCAAATCTGGCTGCCTTACATTGTGTACTATATAATTACATCGTGGGACGTCAGCAGAACAACCTTTAGGTCCCGGACGTTTTAAGGTGGAGCCTCCATAAGATTGTTTTTCCCTGAAAATTCTAAAAATGCTTGTTTGGATTGAGATCTTGGGAATCTAGAGGCCGAGTCGATACCTTAAACTTTATATTTGGTTCCTCAAATCAGCCTTGCATAAAGCATTAACCTGCTGAGAGAGGATATTAGGGAATACTGCTGCCATGAAGGGGTGAACTTGGTTTGCAGTGATGTTTGGTGTGACAGTAACATCTACCATCCTTAATGTTGTCCCTTTGTTCTCATAATGCATCCTGCTGATGTCTCTTTTTGGGTAAATACCGTACGATATGATGTGCTTTTAGGCGTCACACAGTGAGGACATTTGCACTGTTGCAGCAGCAAAGAGGACAGAGCAAACATTTAAGAAAAATCAGTAGAAAAATTAAACTACACCAATAATATAAATGTGTACTAGTTCACATCGTCCAAATCCCCCTGGATGGAAATACATGTTAATGGTATTGCACAGATACTATAATGAGGAGAAATACTGACAGAAAAGTATTAATTCTGCACACATTTATCTATCTAGATTCTTGTATATGCAGAAAAAAGTCTATTGCACAGGGTTTCTGAATGTACAAAATAATCCTAATTCTCAGCTGTGAGTGTGTTGATGCTGCACCAAACATGAAGCATGACGACCCCGCCCTCTACATCTGATTATTTAACTTTGTTTTGCATTAATGTTTATGCACCTTGACTTTCAGCTGCCGGTTGGGCAGGTCGCTGTAGATGGAGTCCCACTGCTGCACCGTCATCCCTTTGATGGCGAGTATGGCCTCGATCAGCAGCATGTCAGAGATGGCGTCTCCGACAGTCTGTAAAGGAGAAAGAGAAGCAGAAACATAAATGGACGTCTCTGTGTGTGATGTCAGTCAGAAGTAATTTTGATTTACATGGATTTTCAGTGACGTTTCTTCAGGTGTGTTGGGAGTCGCAGTGTGTTCTCCTCGCTAAACAAAGCTTACAGCAAATGCAGATTATTGCATTTAATGGTTCTGATCAAGAAAGTCAGGCACCCAAACGTGGCTTTAACCAGCTTGTGTACTTGTGCACAGCTGGAGTCCCCAAAAGTGACATTAAAATTCCCAGGTCCCCAATCCAAAGGGCAAAACTCTGCATGCAAGTTGTTTGAAACTAAAATCTTGGGGCACCATTACAGCTCACCTGGTCGAGCTGGCGTCCCATGTAAAGGGGCTAAAGTCTCTGACGCAGCAGTCATGGGTTCGAGTCCCGCTCAAGACCCTTTGCTGCAGGTCCGTCCCCCATTCTCCTCCCCCACTTTCCTGTCCTATCTAATAAAGCCAAAAAAGGTCAAAAAATATCTTTAAAAAAAACTAAAATCTCACCTGATTTCATCATTTGGGCTTCTGGTAACAGATCTGCCTGTCAGTGTCCCTCCAAACCATTTAGAAAGACCTCAGAGGTGAGGTGTTGAAATACGCATCCCCCAAAATGACTGAAGTTTGTGAAAGTGTGTGTCTTTGTGTGAGCGTTTACCTGGTTGATGACGTCGACGGTGTTCTGCAGCAGTCGAGCCGCTCGCTTCCTCTCGTCGTTGATGCCGGCGTCCTCGGCGAGCTGCTGGATTTTCTCCTCGGCTGCTTTACTGAACAGCACCTGAACGCAACACGAACACGCCGTGACGCACCAATCACATCACTTCTACTGTCCGACACCAGGCGTGAAACCACAGCACTGACAGAAAAGTTAACGTTAGTTAGTCCACTCACGGTTCCGTGTCCGTTGGCCTCGAAGTAAACCCCGACGTCAAACTCCTGCGCCGCGTGATGGAGATGCTTCACGCCGGTCTTCGTGCACCTCACTAGAACCTGAGTCACATCAGAATCCGTCAGAACTAACCCCTCTGCATGAGTATAGCAGCAACAGGGCTGCTCTCTGTGTGTTTTCTCACCTTCATCGTGTCCTCCAGGTAGCGCGTCGAGCTTCCGTTAGCGTAAGCAGTTTGCACCACCGCTATCTTCAAGTCTAGACCAGCCTGTGGGTCCAAAAGAACTGTTTAGTGTCCCCGTATTTGTTGTTGACATGGTTGTAGTGT
>NW_007579589.1:99351-101602 GCF_000690725.1 Stegastes partitus | reverse complement strand
CTGATGGTGGAACATCTTTCTACATCTGATGGTGGAACATCTTTCTACAGATGATGAGCAGAGCAGAGAGGAAAAAATGCAGAAGCTGTAGAGGCTGTGAAAATGTCATTTTTTTTGTGGACAACTGCAAAAATGTTGAACATGTTGAATTCAGAAAGAAACAAACTGTAGTTTTATTCTGCGCAGAAGACATTTCTGAGTTCCCTCTCCTTCTAGTCTTGGTTGTTCTGGTTCCATCAGAGGTGCAGGACTTTATGTTGTAATGAAGACTTAACCTACAGTAATGAAAGAACGCCCAGAAACTGCTTAGAGTTCAGAGGGTTTAAAAAAAAAGAAAAAAACTTAATAGGAGCCTTGAAGGATATTTGTTCTGCTCTGTATTGAAGAGTCTACCTGTGTGAGCAGCTCTTTCAGGAAAGTGCTGATGAGCGTAGCGATCTTGTCTCCATCCAGCAGGTGAAACTGTCCCTCGGAGTCGCTGTAGTAATAAACTATTCGGTCGGCATCGCCGTCAAAGGAGCAGCAGGGCTCTCCCGGGCTCATCTCAACGCCTTCAGACAGGGAGGACAGAGATGCAGGAGGGAAATTAAAAACAAAATCTAATTTTCTCTTCCTCACACAGGACACAGACTCAGATTACAGCAACATCAACAGCACTGAGGTGACGAGGCTGCACTCTGCAACACCGGCGGCCTCGTTAGGCCGGATGCAAACGTCAACAAAATGCAAATACAAAAAATATATAGAAAATATCAGTCTGTATACTAGACGTTTGCTGTTTAACACTCTCCATCTTGCACTGTTTTATCTCATTATAAAGCTTAATTAGCAGAAATCGTTGTTTTCTTTTGACCTACTTTGTCTGATCTTTGCTCCACACGTCTGAGAAGCATCACAACCTCAAGTCTTGCTACAAAATATGATAATATCTTGATTTCTACACTACTAATTTTAAAAAAAGGCGGTTCACAGAGCAAACATCACAGGAAATATAGGAATAAAGGTGAAGAAATGGGAACCAAGCGCTCAACAAGCTAAATTAAAAGTAGAAAAAGCAAAATCCAAAGCATGCAAAGCTCACGTTAAAACACGATAAAAGGAGATTCATCACAAATGCTGCTGGACATATTTAGAACAGGGCTTCCACAACCTGTTGCAGGAGCACTGGGAGCAGAGCATCACTGCACAAGGAGAACACTTCAACGGGGATGGCAGCCACATTTAAATCAGTTTCTGTTGTTGTTGGGTTTTTTTTTCATTAAAATGAATCTAAAATGTACAAAAATCCAGTGCAATGTGTTCAAACCCGTTTAAAGTCTGAAAACGAGCACGTCCAGAGAGCGGAGTCGCACCTGTTGGAGGTTTCTGCTGCACTTTGACGAAGTCGGCTCCACACTGGTGGTTCAGCTTCCCTTTGCCGTCGTTGAAGAGGGAGATCTGCAGCTCCTTCTTCAGGTGAGCCTCCATCTCGCGCACCTTCAGGGCCCCGATGCCGTTGGCGCCGTCCACGATGAGGTGCTTCTGGTCGTCGGTGCGGTTCGACGCCTGCCGGAGAGGAAAACGTGAACGGATGCATAACACACAAGCACGACACGACGTGGACGACGGCATGTTTTCTTACGCTCTTGGTGAGCTGGATGAAAGCTTGGCTCAGCTTCCTGTAGTATCCGTCCACTGTGGCGTCTCCGTATTTACCCTGCGTGTTCTGGCAGCAAACCATGTAGTGGAGCTGTGGGGTGGTCACCAAGCCATAGTCTGACGGACAGAATCAGAAATACACGGAAATTAACTAACAAACAAACACTTTGATTACGAGGATGTTTCTTCAAAATGAAATCTACCTTTGCTGTGGCCGCCGAGAGAAGAAACTCCGTCCAGCACCGCTTGTGAAAGACTGGCGCTGCTGCTCCTGCAGGTAGAGAACATAATGGATGAAGATCAAACAGGTTTTTGCTCATTTTTCTGCACCGTGGTTTCATTTCTCGCTGCAACATAAAGTCCTGAACCTCTATGGAAACAGAACAACCATGAAGAAGGAGAGAGAACTCAGAGATGTCTTCTCTGTCCACAGCTTGGAGCACTGGAAAAAAAAATGTTGTCTCCACATCCTGTAGATAGTTCACTGTTTGCATTTCTACAGTTTCTACAGACTTTTCCTCTCTGCTCTGCTCATCAGATGTAGAAAGATGTTCCACCATCAGCTGTAGAAAGATGTTCCACCATCAGATGTAGAAAGATGTTCCACCATCAT
>NW_007579589.1:81919-98948 GCF_000690725.1 Stegastes partitus | reverse complement strand
AGTGCTAACTTTTAAAATGTTTAAAATAAGACATGAAGAATGAATTTGATGATATATCACGATCATAAGCTTAGATTTGGTGAATTCCTCTGATCAAACAGCCCCTCGTGCAGGTTTAGCTCAAGATTCTAATGATTCTTCCTGTTTTTATCATTTCTGGCTTTGACAAGTTGTGCTGTTTCAGCATTAAAAACAAACTACTGTTGGTCAGAGCTGAATCACTCGAGCTTGTCAGTTGCACAGAGGAGCGTCGTATTGTTTTGTTTTAAACAGGATCCGATGCAAACCAATGTTTTTTGCGGCATTTTTAAAAATGAGACATGTAGAATTCAGTGATTTTAACAAATTATCCTGATTTTTAGGTTAAATTTGTTTCGTGTTCTGATGGAGCAGCACGTCACAGATGGTAAAGACTGTCGGAAAGTGAAAAATTCAACAAATCTGTGTGTTAAATGGTGTCATTTTGGCATTTTTTTTCAAAGACAACGTGCCTTTTAAAGCTGCTGCTGGGTTTTCAGGGTTAATCTGTTTTAGATTTAGTTCAGGCTACGTACCTGGTGTCTTTTCCCACAAACACGTTGGCCTCCTGGCTCATGTTTATGGCCTCCTTCTCTATAATGTCCTTCAGAGCCGCGAGCAGGTCTTCCTGCTCTGCGTTGGCCAGCTGGCTGGCGTATCCCTCCCACGCCGGCGTCACCATCTCCCCCATCGGGTCGATCAGCTTCACGCCGTTGTCCTCCTGCAGATGCAAAAAGAGAGAAAGACCGGGATGAGCTGGAGCAGATCCTAAAGCAGACTGTTAAACCTGAACCTCCGTCTCACCTCGGGGTTGTGCGACGCCGTCACCATGACGCCGATGGTGGCTTTGGTCTTTTTGGAGCGCAGCGTGGCCAGAACGCCCATCCTGAACATGACGTGGTCCAGCAGTTTGGCGTTGGTCCTGAAGCCGGCGGTTCCGTACTGCAGAACCAGGCCTGCGGGTTTAGGGTGCAGACCGGACTGCTTTGATACCTCCTGGAACTGGGCCATCGCTGGAACAAAAACCACCAGTCAGTCGGTGAAGGAAGCAGCAAGTAAAGTAGAACTACTGAGAGAAGTACAAGAGCTCCAAAAATATGAGAAGTAAAATCTGAGAACGCAGAAAAATAACTCCTGCGTTATTATACCAGGTGTTAACTTTCTGATGCAAAGGAAATAATAATGTTTTCTTTTTAATTCTTAACGTGCAAATCAATGCAGTGACAAACTCTGGCACAAACTATTTACATATAGATCTCAGTTGCTCTGAACTACGACACGAATATTTTAAAAAATCTCAAAATGTGGATGTTTTCTTTGGCTTTTGGTTGCTTAATACTTTTACTGTTTTATTACTTTATATGTATTTTAATTTAGAAAATGCCTCTACAAGTAGTCATCTTGTTCTGTTTTTATATGTGTTTTGTTTTTATTCTGTTTTCTGTTTTTGTATTTTGCACATATTTGTCTCATAACTTGCAGCACTTTGGTCAACTCAGGCTGTTTTACAATTTGATTGACTTTAGATGCACCAGCCTGCGTTCTTTCCTTCAGCGCTCTGAGTTAAATCAACTGCAGGAGTCATCAGTAGAACGTTGGGGTTGATTGATTATCATCGGATCTGATATCCAGCATTTTTCCAGTTAGCTGTCATTATTGTTTTAAGTCTATTCCAGTGCAGAAATCACTTCAGAATCAGAGCTATGACAGAACAGGATTATAATTATTGAGTCATTAGTGTGTCCGTCATGTACATGTTGAAGTATGTTTAACTTTTATTTACTTCTGGATGGCTTAACCTACAACAGAGCACACATCTGTTTATATTTTATATTATTAATGTGAGCTATAGGATGGATAAAGAAAAAAAAATGCAGCTTGAATCAAAGCAATCAGCAAACGTAAAAGGCTTTAATGCTTTGGGTTAATGTTCTATCACAGCTTATCACAGAACCGACGCTAGACTTTAAATAAATTACAAATTAAATTGTAATATCTGTCAGAGTAATCCTCCTTCTGTTTAGCCCTGATTTGAACCTAAACAACTAATGCTAATAAAGTACAATATCTTCCAATACTTCAATGAAAATGCAGTGGAGGAGAAGTACAATGAACACAAAAATACTCAAATAAAACGCATCAAGTCTGTAATTAAGTACAGTACTTGAGTAAATGTACTTAGTTACTTTCCTCCAGTTTTATTAAAACGTGACAAACAGCCAACAAACAGCCACTAAAAGCAGCTAAACACGACCTAGAAGCACCACAGGAGGGCAAAGTCAGCAGCAGAGATGAGTCTCCAGCTGAGCAGATAAGAGCTCAATAACATGAATCACAGAAGCTGAATGACAGAACAAGTTCCTCAGAGTTCAGTCACAACAAATCACAACTAAAATCAAGTTTCCGGCTCTAAAACTAAAACACATCGCGTTGAAACGTTGCTGTACTAAATAGTCCTTATTTCACCTACTTTTGTGTGTTTTTGCTGCTCACAGCTGCTCAGGAGCTTCCTGCTTCTCCGGTTCCGCCTTCTCAGTGAGACGTGGCCGCACTTCCGGGAAAGTCACGTGACGCAACACGTCGAGCACGTTTTTTTTTCTCCCCTTCCTCCTGACGATGCAGGGCTGCGCAAACGCACCAAATCACCACATTTTTCAGTATTTATTTCACGTTTTATTAAAAGAACAACATTTTATTTGCTTTATGACGCATTTTTAGACAAAAAATATCTTAAAGAATAAAATTAAAATGCATTCTTTGGCGCAAATATGGAGCCTGGGTGCAAGAAAATGCTGCAGTAGGATGCTGTGGGTCGCTATGTTGGAGTCCAGGGTATCTGAACCGCAAATCCAAGAGAAGCGTGATGAGCAAAAAAAAAAAAAAAAAGCTTCACCTTCATCGTGAGCTGCGTGCAAACCCGTGCGCTGCGCAAAAGAAAAGCCCCAGTCACGCTCTTCCATTAACCCTTTGGCGCATTTAACAGCTCGGTGCCCCCCTCCCCTTAAAGAGGCGTCCTGTCCGGCAGCCCGCTGGGGGGAGGACGTGGACACACTGAGAGGCCGAATAAATAAACCAGCGACAGGAGGGGGGAGGAGGAGGAGGAGGAGGAGAGGAAATTCCCTCCTGCCTGTTCCTGCTCCAGCATCGTGCGCTGCGCAGTGCTGGCGACACCACCGGGGAGCGGTGCGCATTTTTCCTGTCGGTCTGAGGAGCGGAGCGGAGGATCTGAAGCCGAAACGCGCACGGGGGAGACAGAAACGCCGCAGTCTGACAGGACACTGCGGCTTCTTCGCTCATTTTGACAGATTTTGTGTTTTTTACGCACGGTGCCGATGCGCGCTCCGAACCGGATATCTGAGCGACCTCTGGAGGGTTGATTCACATTTTTCCAGCAGTATTTTTTTTTATTTTCTATTTTTTATTGCGGATCAGAGGAAGCCTCGCTCGTGCAGCGTTTTGCATACATTGGCCTATTTCTCTGTGTTGGCTGCGGGGTGACAGAACCGCGTCCATCGTCAGCTGAGTGTTACATAACCGGGTGGCTTTAGCTGTCCAAGGTGCTGAACTGAACGGAGCCTATAACGGGACGAGCCGTGGGGAATTCACCACCTTGCGTAAGTCCACTCATGTCACGGCGCACATTATCAACGTGACCGCACGATTCCAGGCGCAAAATATCGTTTCTGTTGGCTCATATTTTTTTTTTTGCGATTTATTTTATTATCCGCCCACACAGAAGGTCACAGGCCCGGAGAGGAAGGATCCAGCACCAGCACCGGGAGGCTGCAGGGCGACATCCGTGGTTTTTTCTCCCCACACACATCGTCCCGTGCTGAGATAAATTCCTAAAGGGGGGGTCGCATCGGCGGAGAGAAAATGTCGGGGCAGACGCTCACGGATCGCATCGCCGCTGCGCAGTACCAGCTGACGGGCTCGGACATGGCCCGGGCGGTCTGCAAGGCCACCACGCACGAAGTGATGGCGCCCAAGAAGAAGCACCTGGACTGTAAGTGAGCATCAGGCCCCAGCAGGCCGCACACGGACACACAGCACACACACCTTCACTGGTCCGCTCCTCTACATGGGTGTGGTGCCATATTGGGTTGACGTTACCATAGTGATGACCCCTCCGGTGACCCCTCCATTGATGGAAAAAGACAGAGCAGGTCATAATTTAGGGGAGAATCCAGCTCCTCGTGCTAACGTGAAGCCTTTTAGCCTCAAATTCACAGTGAAGCAGACTCTAATGTGCACAGATGTCCATGTGAGAGGCTTTAAAGCACCTGAGCTGCAGCCAGAAAGGGCTCAGGGTGGCTTTCTAATATTGCTTTATACTTCAGCTCTACGATCATTTGAAGGCAAATCTGGTACTTGTTACGACACTACACTGTAAAAACACACAGTAAAAAAAAACATGTTAAAACAGAGGAACACTGGAAGAGTCAAAAACTGTAAAAACTGGTGAAAATAACAGCAAATGTCTATAAAATAAAGATATTTTTAGCTGATTTAAATGCAGCAAAACAGTGTGATTTTATTGTAAAAGGACAAATTAATATTTGTAAAACAAAGCAGGACATTATTCACAGTTTTACCATTTTTAAAAAAACAGTCAACATGTAAATGGTTACTTTTATTTCTGAGATTTTACTCGATATTATCTGCAGTTTGGGTTCAGCTTTATAATTCAACTTGACAGTAATTTGGAGAAAAATTCTGCACATTTAATGACACTACAGGCAGAAAAAAATATGTTCAGCAACTACAAAACCAAGAAACATCTGTGAAAGATTTTTACTTTTTTTCAGCGGATTGAATTTCAGCAAAACAGTGTAATTTCAAAAATGTTGAAAAGGAGAAAATGACCAATTATCAATCCTTAATATACATATTTTTGATGTGGACATTAGTTAGACTTCTGGCCTGTTTTTATGGTTAATATGTAAATTAAAACCCTTTTCATGTGATTTTAACCGTTATTATGTGTAATTTAACAAAACAGGGAAATCAGTAAAACAGCAGTTTTAAGAATTTACCATTTCACAGTCTTTAATATACATCATTTTTCTTCAAATTAAAGCAGATATCCATAAAATAATGGTATTTATGCTGATTTAAATATGACATAAATAGTGTGATTTTACAGCTAAATGTGAAAAGAATGAGTTCCTATTTATACAAATATTTATTTTTGATGTGGACATTATTGAGTGTTTTGGCCTGTTTCTTTTTTTAAAAAAAATAATTAAATATTTTTTAAAACACTTAGCATGTAGTTTTTGTACATGTTATCTGTATCATAGTTTAAAAAATATTTACTATTTTTCAATATTTAATTTACATATTTTTTCTTTCAAAGAACAGCGTACATCTGTAAAGGAACATGTGTGCTGAATCAAATACAGTAAAAAATAAATAAATAATAATAATAATGATATTTGGTGTTCAAACATTTTAAAAGAACAAATTACCAATAAATAAATAAATACATACATAAATACATGATTTTTGATGTGAACATTATTTAAACTATTAACATGTAAACTATTAATTTTATTGTGATTTTTACTCGTTGCTGTCTGTAATTTAACAAAACAGAGAAATTCTGTAAAATAGCAGTAAATTGTTTTTAAAAATTACAATTTAAAACTTCAGTATTTTTTACAGTAATAAATTTAAAACAATGCAATTAGTTTGTTAAGCAGACTTCTGATGGTGTTGCATGTTTCAAATCTATGACAGTGAAAATTGAACTGAAGGATGACTTTAGGAAAATTTAACTGTAAATTAAATCCAGATATCTGTCAGACAGAAACACAGGAAGAATCACACTGATGTTTAGTTTCATTTAACAGGTAAGAATTTCCGTTTCAAAGGTTTTGCAGCATTAATAAATATTACTGAATCGTGACCAGACAGTAAATCAGAACGCTGTGTGAAAAAGACCTCGTAAAGCCTGAACATATGAAACCAGGTCTGAAGAGCAAGTGGTGCAAACTGCTGAACAGTGACTGAAAAAAATGTACAAAACGACTCAGTTTGTCAAAAACTAGTTAAAAATGGTCCAAAGTGACTCATAAACGTGTCGTGAAGGACTCAGACTTTACAGAAATTGACTGAAAGCCTGTCCAAAATGATGACACTTCAGAAATTTGCCCAAACTGAGCTTGAAAAATGGTCCAAAATGATATAAAATGTGTCCAAAACTTCTTGAAAAGTTTCCCGAATTATCCGAAATTGTCCAAAATTAATTTTACACAGCTCAAAGTGACGTAAATTGTGCTCAGACTGTGTTAAAAACAGACTAAAATTACATCAAATCTGTCCAAAATTAGCTAAAAATCATTCAAAATGACTTGAAATGTGGTCAGTCTGTGGTAAAAACAGACCAAAATGACTTAAAGCTTGCCCAAAATTACGTTTAATCTATCTAAAATGAGCTAAGAACTGTCCAAAACGGCTTGAAATGCGCTTAAATAGTGTTAAAGACAGACCAAATGAGATAAAAACTATCCAGATTGACTTGAAATGTGCTCACACTGTTAAAAATCGACCAAAATGACTTAAAACTTGTACAAAATTATTTTAAATCTGTCCAAAAAGAGCTTAAAACCATCCAAAAGTGCTTGCAGTGTGCTTAAATGTTGTTACAAACAGACAAAAATGACTTAAAGCTTGCCCAAAATTACTTTTAATCTGTCTAAAATGAGCTAAAAACTGTCCAAAATGACATGAAATGTGCTCAAACAGTTAACAACAAACAAAAATGACTTTAAACGTGTCCAAAATGATTTAGAAACATGTCCAAAATGAGCTAAAAATTGCCCAAAATGACTTTAAATGTGGTCAAATCATGTTTAAAACAGACTAAAATGACTTTAAACGTGTCCAAAATGACATAAAATGTGTTCAAACTCTTAAAAATAGACCAAAATTACTTCTAATCTGTCCAAAATTATTCAGAAACGTTTCCAAAATGAGCTGAAATGTGCTCAAAATGTGCTAAAAATGGACCAAAGTGATTTCAAATGTGTCCAAAACAACCTGAAACGAGTCCAGAACGAGATGAGAACCACGTTCACTTGATGCTGATCAAAAATGACTCAGAATGTAAAAGTGACAGAGAAGCTGAGGTCCTGGTGGGTCAGCGTGAGTCAGAACAGAACCATTAACGAAGGCTGATTATCTGACGAGTTGTTCAGCGTTAAACAGCAGAACTCTGGCGGCTGATGCAGAGTCTGAACCAGCTGCAGGTTAATGAGACGTCGTGGGTTCCCCATAAGGAGGCGACCGGACCGACCCGGGCTCACGGCTTCTGGCCGGGCCGGGAGGCGTCTTCTGCTCGGACCTTCTATCTCGTGATCCGCTCGCCCGCTGAATAATTCAATAATCAGCCGATGACTGCGCTGCATTATTTACGCAGCCGAAGGTGACGAAGGCAGAAGGCAGCAGCAGAGCCTCGCTGTCTGATCCCGGCTTTGATCTGCAGCTCTGGACTGTTTCAGATCAGCTGTTTGGTCTGGAAGGTCAGAAGATGGTGAAAAATGTCCTTCAGTGTCTCCACAACCTAAAAACATTCACTTTACTGCCACAGAGGAGCAAAGAAACCAGAAAATATTCACATTTAAGGAGCTGAATTATACATTTTTGGATCGTTTTACTGCAAAATTCACTCGATTAATTCAATAGTTTGACTCTAATCGGTGAATCGTTGCAGCGTTTTTCATCTTTTCCAACCACATCAGCTGCTTTCTTCCTGAATCTAAACCTGAAAACTATAAAATAACGCAGATTTAGTCATTAAAAAACAGAACAGATCATCAGGAATAATGAATTTCTGAACTAGAAATCAGGTTTTATTGCGATGTGATCAGTGCTTATTGCTGTAATATGCTTTTTTTTGCATCAATTTATGCAAAAAGTTTCTTTATTGATTTAAAGCAACGCAAAATTAGATCAGAATATCCATTTAAAATATCTATTTATGTAAATATTCATATCAAAAATCTATTTTTTCCCTAATTTATGCGCAAGACGACACTTTTCCTGCATTCTGGTGAACTGTTCTGCATCAGTTTGTTCCTTTTCTGCTTCAATGTAAAGGAAAAACATCACATTTAAGAATCTGCAGTCACAGAATTCTCTTCTTCAAACTGATTAATTAATCCTCCAAATGAGTTGCTGGGTGTTAAAAATGTCAGAAAACTACAAAATGTTTTCTCAAATGTCTTGTTTTGCCCCAAAAATGTTCAGTTTTCTGCCAGAGAGGAGGAAAAAAAAGGGAATATTCACATTTAAGAAACCGCAATTAGAGAATTTAGACTTTTTTTTGCTCAAACTGATGAACCAACGATCCAAACAGACGCAGATTAATCCAACTAATCGATTTATTTTTGCAGCTTTGCTCTGAAACTACATAAAACTTAAATTATAATGTGACTCAGCAACATGCAGCTGGTGATAAATATGTATTAGATGTAGTTATTTGCTTCTTTTTTGAGGGAATGTTGCATCTAAACAACATATTTATGTATTTTAGGATAAACAGCATCATGATTTTATTACTTATTGACCTTTTTTTTTATATTTTCCTCCCAAAACAAGTTCATCTTTCTGAGAAGTTTTAATGTCATCAACACTCAATGCCATTAAATGTTGGCGTGATTCTACCTGATAGTTTTATTATCTTCATTATATCAGTCACAGAAAGTGAAATTATTGCTGCAAAGCTGTGAAATGCAGGAACATCGGTGAGTTTGAAGACGACGACCAAACACAGACGAGACTATTTTAGATTTTTCTGGCGGATGTTGTGATTTGTCTTCACAGTGTTGGAGGCTGAATTTAAAGCGTTTCTGTGTCAGACACCATCAGACATGTGACTCTTAGGATCTATAAAACCTCTGACGGTTCAGACTCGGGCTCAGAAACCTGCAGCTTTCTGCCATTTGTCGGTTGCATCGTTTCAGATTGTGGTTTGGTGGTTAAAGCCTCGGCTGAGCGGTGGAGCTCTGCACGCAGACCGACTCTCCTCCGCTGGGCTTTTGATCAATGAGGTTGTGTCGCGTCTATTTCTGGGGCGCCTCGTATGTAGGCCACTGTGCTTCTCCAGCATCCCGCTGGAGGAAACTCCTCGACGCTGACGGACGTTTTGCCACCAAAACCTCTGAGGAGGAAGTAGAAGGAGCAGAAAACGGCGACAGACAGGAGGCCGGGAGTGGGGTTTTTTTTTTTCAACCTTCCTGAACGTCTCAGCTCCGACGTTTCAGAGCAGATGGTCGTCGCTCGGTGACGGTTGCGCGGCGACCCGGTGGGATGGACGCCCGTGTGATGCTGGGGTTTCCATGGCAACAGATTGAGAGTGTCAGGAGGAAGGAAGGAAGGAAGGAAGAGGGCAGATGAGAGTCCTGTCATCTGTGGAGAGATTCACAGAAAAACATCCCCAGAAATCTGCAGCGCTGAGGTGTGAACGATGAGCAGAAGCAGTCCGTGTGTGAATATAGATGATTTAACGATAAAATAAAATAGATAATATCAGACTTTTTGCACACTTTGCATGTTTTACATCTGTGACACAGTGATAGGAAGGAAATTAAATCTCAAATTAAATCAAAATATCTGCCAGAAAAGTTTCTGTTAGACATTTAGAATCGTTCAGCTCGAGTTCCTTCTGTTTTCTTATCATCTGTACACGTCCTACATGTTACAGCTCTGCAGCAATCGTTTCCCTTCTTATGCTCGATGTAAATAAAGGAAATAAAAACAGTCAGTGAGTAATTCTGACAAAACCAGAAAGTTTTCACTGATTTTGTAGAAACTCACAGATTTAGCATCAGTGTGTATCAGTGGAAGTGAGCAGACAGTTTATAAATGCAATGAAAAAAAATCAAAAGATCTTTGTCTAAAATATGGATTTAGTTAAAACTCTTAAAGATGAAAGCATGAAACATACTTTGAAGATTTCTGGGAACAAATGCTGAACAGTGACTGAAAAAAAAAATGACTTAATTTATCCAAATGAGTCAAAAACGACTTTAAAAAATTGTCTAAAATGACTCAGACTTTTCCAGAAGGACTCGAATTTGACCGAAATTCCGTCCAAAGTGACTCGATATGCAGCAAAAAAAAGTCTTCTCACATCTTTATTCAGACGTCTGCATTTAATTTATTGTGAAACGAGGCCTTCGGTGCATGACTGTTGAAAAGAAAAAGGAGAACAATGCTTTTTTCAGGGGATTGCTTTCAGTAGATCCACATGCTGCGCTAACAGCTAACTGGCTAACTAGCTACTAAGTGCATGCAGCATTAAGGTGCATCACTGCTACTCATATCACATTTCATGCCTAAATATAAATAATTCAACTTCAAAATAAAAGCAGCAAAGGTTACATAAGCGTGCAGGACTTTCCTCTGCAGGCAGCGACGTTTTCCTCACGGTTTAACTTACATGTTTGTATTTAACAAACGAGGTAATTAGTGCAGAAATTAAACTCAGGCGTCAACGATCAGACTTTATATTGATGCAAAACTTTAAAAGAAATAGAAAAATGTTGCTTTTTTAAAAATCTCTCTTTCATTCGTCTTCTTTTCTGACGTGATTTTGTGCAGCAGTAGATCCACACGCTGCGGCTACCTAGCTAACTAGCTAACTAGCTAGCGAGGGCGTCCAGCCTCGTTAAGGTGCATCGTTGCAACCTGCTACGTTCAACCAGATAATATCACATAATTCTGTGTGTAAATAGAACTGATTCCACGATAAAATAAAAGCAGCAAATGTTGGATAAACGTGCAGGACTCTCCTCTGCAGGAGCAACACTTTTCTCACAGTTTAACTTTTGCATTTAATTTAGCGTAACAGGAGGCCTTCAGGGCAGGAATTAAACTCAGAGGTCAAAGATCAGACTAGAAAATTTGAAAAGAAGAAGAAAACCAATGCTTTTCTTGGGTTTGGCTCTTGTTCATCTCCCTCTCTGAAATGATTTTGCACCACAGTGGTGAGAAATCCAGCGCTCAGGTGTGTCATTACGTTACTGGACTCTGCAGGCTGCAAATTTCTCCGTCTTGTCTTCACACAAGGTCTGACGGAGCTGAAGGAAGGCTGATGGAGGGTTTGAGGAACATTTCTTGGCTGGATCACGTTTTGTTGTGTAATTATTGAGCTTTAAAGGCACTGCTTGGTTGACAACAAGCCGTTAGAGTCGACTTGTGGCTGTTTTAACCGTCGCTGTAGAATCTCTTTAGCGGCTGTTTTAAGGTGAGAAAAAGACTCCAGGTTTGGTCTCTCAACAAACCAACTTAGCCTCAAGAAATTACGTCCTCATACGACTGAACTGCATCTTTAGCTACGTGTTGAAGGAGTTTGTTTTCAAATAAATGTAATTTGTGACCTGCGACGTGTCGGGAAACGACAAAGTCTGAGTCACGAGGAAGGAGGGACGGATGCTGGAGGACCAGAGTTTTCTTTTCTCGTCTCGTTTACTTTTGGTTTTCACTCGTTTTCTGGTTCGATTTAGCAAAACATCACCCTCAGTTGGACGGTTTTACATGTCAGCAGACTGGTTAGGGTTTGGCGCCAAAAATAGTCGGTTAGGGTTCAGAAAAACGTCACGATTTGGGTTAAAATACGTGTTTGAAGCTTCTCCTCCATGTTTTAGGTTGCCATGGTGACAAGTCCCTCCTGGACTGCTGTGTGATTGGTCGGCTGAGTGACGCAGCAGAATAAAGAAATGGCAAAGATGCATCAAACAAAACGGCGCAAAGTAAATTTTCATGTGTGGGAAGGTCATTTTGTGGAGACTGAGCCAGAAAACCAGGTTAAAGTTTCTCCATCAACAACATCAAATTCACCACATTAGCGAATAAAACGAACCTCCATCGTTTCATTTCCTTCACAGAACTGGAGCTACGTCCAGTTCAGGCAGCGTTCGGTTCGAGCTTGATGGATTGGAAACAGAAACTCTGAGAAGGTCGATCAAACATCTGCAGCTCCTCGTTCCTGCAGTGAAACGCTGCCTTTTGTTGGCTTCAGACGAGGCCAGGCGGTGAAACGGTGTTTGTTCTGAGCTGCAGCCTCCATCCGACTGTTTAGGTCTCACTAAACCGTCACGTTAATACGTTTAACCGCTCGTCCTTCCAGTCGACTAATGACACAAAAACTCTGCACATCCATGAAACAAGTTCCAGCAGCTCAACAAGAATGTATTTACCTTCTGTTAACACACCAGTGTCAGGTGGAACCGTTTCTCTACAATACAGACGTGTTCACGTTCAACCGCTTGTAACCAGATTCCAGGTTCCCACTGATTCTGCAGCAAGTTAGATGAAAATGTCCAAAATGACTTAAAATTTGTAGAAAAAGTGACCAAAGTTACTTCAAACTTGTCCAAAATGATCCAAAGAAATGTCCAAAATGTCCACATTTTTCCAAGAAGGCTCAGAAATGTGGTGAAAACGACCTAAAAACTGGTCAGTATGAGTCCAAATGTGTCCAGAAGGATTAAAATCTGTCCAGAATGACTTGAAATGTGTCTTAAATCAGTTAAAAATGGATCAAAATGACTTCAGACTGGTCCAGAATTTCCTGATGCCGACCAAAATGAAACCAAGAAATGTCTGACTCAGAATTTCTCCAAAATGACTGAAAAGTGTTAAAAGTTCAATAAAAACTGTTCAGAATGACTTAAAATGTGCACAAAGGAAGTCAGACAAACACTTAGTGTATGTCTATGTTCAAAACTGATCAAAATCACTTCAAACGTGTTCAGAAGGTCCTGAAACTCGACCAAAGTGACTCAGAAACACATTAAAAATGAGCTAAAAATGGTCCCAAACATAAACAACATAAAGTGTGTCTTGAATCTTTAAAGTTGGACTAAAATGAATGGCAGTTTGTCCAAAATATCCTGAAACTTGATCAAACGTGTGTCCAAAACAACTGTGACTCGTCTAAAAGGATTAAAAACTGTCCAGTGTGTTAAAAACGGACCAAAACAGAAAACAGAGTTTTGATATAAAGATCAAATTAATCATCAACTATTCTTACAATTCTCCTCTTCAGTAAACTGAACAAAACACGATATTTGAAGAAACTCTGAATTTCATTTTCCACCATTTTCTGACACCAGAAAGTTAAATTAAAGAAACTCTGCTCCTTAAATGTGAGTATTGTCTGTCCGGTGACACTAATTGACCTTTCCCGACCGTTCCCTGGCATTTCCGCGGCCAGGCGGTTAATTGATTGACCCGGGAGCGGCGGCCGGTGGCGGCTTAGCGCTCAGGTGTGCGGTGTTTACCGCTACCTGGGCCGCTCTGGCCAAACGCGTTGTGTAACTGTGAAACACAATTACAGCAGACGGCCGTGCGCTCGGAGGCCTCGGAGGCCATTCTTAGAGCTCTGGGCCGCGGATTACCGCCACAGTCTTTATTTAGCTCGGCCAATCCGCATTACGCACCGGTTGTGTGTCAGTTGTGTGTCTGTTTCAGGTTATGATACGACAACAGACGGCGGATTACGGCCGTGATGAGGCCCATATGGCGGCGCAGTTAACGCCCGCAAAACACGACAACGTGCACATGAGACGATGTGTGTTTGCGGCGTCAACTTGTAGCCGAGCCGCCGACACGATGACGTTACATCATCACGTCCGAGTGTGTTTGAAAACGCTGCAGGGCGTCGTAGCGCCGAGACGCTTCACAGGAAGTGAGGCGGAAGAACCGGGACGGAAATGTGACGGTGAATATGAGAGGAGGAGTGAGGAGGAGAGGGAGGCCTTCATCACACAGAGACACCTGATTAAACCAAACCAGACCCAACACGTTCTAATGCATGACGTCCAACAAAGGCTTTTTCAAAATAAGAGTCCAACTTAGGAGAGAATAAAAAGACATCTCTGTGTTGATGTAAAAAATAATTTTTTAAAAATAATTTCAAGTAGCTGAGGAAATAACTCGTATAAATACAGTAATTTTTCATATTTCAAATATATTTTCCAGCCTGTATTTTACATGATGTGTGTGTATTTGGTTGTTTAATTAAGGATATTTTATTTTATTTTATTTATTATAAGGATGTATATATGCACACACACATAATGTATTATGTGATATACAGTGTTAGGTTTGACTTCAAGACTTTCATCTAATAAATAAAAATTTTATGAAAAGAAACACATTTTTTTGCCAGTACATTTAGGTTTTAAAAAAATCAGCTTTTAAAAATAATAATAATATTACTAATAATTTTAAACAGCACATCTAGGCCAAAAAAAAATCATCTTTAAAAAATTAAAATAGATTAAATTAAATTTAAATTTTGTTAATAGCACATTTATGCAAAAAAAATCTTAAAAAATAAACAAATAAATTAAAAATAATAATAATAATAATAAAACTGTACAATAAAAACAAACAAAAATCTGCTAGATTTTATATATTTAAAAATATATATATATATTTTGACTTTATTCATGTTTGTTTTCCTTAAAGAGTTGACTCATAAATATAAAAATCATAAATAATTATTATGTGATAACATAAAAAGCTAAGCTGTGGATTATTGTGCAGGTTGTGTGACAGACAGGATGTCAGCAGGAAAATAGGAACATTTTGTTTATTCGCTAAAATAAAGCTTCTCAATAAAATTATCTGGAATTTTACAAAAACACGTCTCATCTTAGTGACTCTGATCCAGAACTCTCAGCAGCTCTTAGATCCAGTAACGTTTAGTTAACGTCTATAATCTGGAGGTTTTTGCGTTTTATTCCTAAACAATCATGAATGAATTGATGCAAATTTGCTCATTTTTTAACGAGATAATCCCTCAGCTGCATAATTAAACACAGAAAACTGGCAACACAACAGTAACTGTCTTAATGTGAGTAAATAAAAGGGGACGGTTCAGGGCGACATCTGTTAGTTAAAAACTTCTGTTTTGCATTAAAGTGCATTTTAAACTGTTGACGTGCAGGTCTTGCTCAAAATATATCTTATTTTGAAAGAAAAATCTTGTTTGGGAGAAGCAGAACAAATTAAAATAAAATCTCACTCAGCTTTTTCACTAATTCGAGCATTAAAGCTTTGAGTTAATTTGTTGTGGAGGTTATTTTCTGCTCATCATCCTACAAACCGTCCTCGTCAGGAGTGTGTTTGTTGGTTTGTGGAGCAGCTCGTGCGGTGAAGCAGAGTTCCTGAGACCACAGCCAGAGCAGATCGGTGATTAGCAATAATCTGATTACATCCCCCAAACCCGAGACGCCTCCGACCCCCCGTCCGACCTTCAGCCGCCTCCCGCTGCTCGTCCTCTGCTGTATTTTTGGTTTGGAGACCTTCCTCTGCCTCCATTAGGGAGACGTTCTGCCGATATCTGCTGCATCAGACCCGTCCTGCACCTCAATGTCAGCAGAATTAAAATAAAACAAACACTTACAGTAAACAGGAAGCTTCAGATTTCAAGAAACTCTCATTTTATTCTGCCTTCACTGTGACACAGAAGCTGCAAACTGCTCCTTTATCATGTGAATCCAACATGTTCAGCTCCTCTGTGAAGCGTTCTGCAGGTCTTTCAGGTTTCAGCTGCAGTTTATAACATTAACAACACAATCTGACTGTTTGACAGATTTAAGTGCATATAAATGAACATTTTGGGGTTAAACTTTAACATGATGCCATACATGTGCCTCTATAGGCGTCACGTTTTGTGTTCCTAGAAGTTTATCAAGGGACAGGAATTAAAAATGTGTTTGTCATTTGAAACAATTTTGTCCAAAATGAGTCAAACATGTCCAAAGTAACTCCAAAATAACCTAAAACCTTGTTCAAAATGACACAAAATGAGCTAAAAATGACTCAAAAACGGTCCAGATGGACTCATTTTGGCATTTAAAACATCAAAATATGTAAAAACTGGAGTTTTGTCTGTTCAGACACGTCACACATCAGATGTTAGTGACTTTAGACGCCTCAGAAGGATCCAAAATAACTTTAAAATGGTTAAAAATTACATAAAATATGTCACATTATGAGATTGTGTGAGTGTATTTAGTTGTTTAATTTTTTAATTTATTTTATTTTCTGTAAGGGTATTTTAAAAAAAGATATAAGTTTGACTTCAACACTTTCATCTATTAAATAAAAAGAAAATAAATATATTTTTCTGTATATTTAAACAAAAAAAATACCAATTTTTAAAAATGGAAATTTTCTGCTTATTCACAGTTAAAAGTTTTTAATGTTAATTTATATTTAACTTGTAAACTGCACTTTTGTGTATTTAAAAAAAAAAATCTGTACATTTTTTAAAAAACAAAACATGATTTTTCCATATTTAAAATATATTTTACAGCTTTAACTTTACATTAGACTCTATGTGTATTTGTTTAAAGAAAGTATTATTTTTTATTTATTGTTTTTTATTTATTGTAAGGTTTTTTCTTTTAAAAAAATTAAACATTAAAGAAAATCTCTATATATTTATATACAAATTTACAGTGCTAGGTTTGACTTTAACACTTTCATCTATTGGGAAAAAAAGAAAATATCGTCTATAATTTTTTTAATGTATTTTTGAACAAAAACTTTCAACTGTTTTTATTTATTCATTTATTTTTAATTAGTTAAGTTTTATGGCTATTTGCAGTTCAAGGTTTGGTCAAAATGACTCAAAGACAGTAAAAAATTACTCCTAAAAAGTTAAAGATTGCACAAAATAAGTCCAAAATAACACAAAATCTGTATAAAAATGAATCTGAATGAATCTTTTAAACATGTTTGTTTTCTGACACCCTCGACGCCACGTTTTTCAGCTTCAACAGATTTGATTTTATCGTCTTTAACGTTTCTGGACGCTGCTGCTGCTGCTCACTTTGTTTTTATGCTCCTGCGGTGATGCTGCAGCCTTCTGGAGACGTCTTTGTCTGAAAACCAGGAGAGGAGATGACGAAGCATTCTTCTTCCTCTGCACTGTCAGCCTCACAGTGTGTGTGTGTGTGTGTGTGTGTGTGTGTGTGTGTGTGTG
>NW_007579589.1:72107-81909 GCF_000690725.1 Stegastes partitus | reverse complement strand
GCCATACATGTGCCTCTATAGGCGTCACGTTTTGTGTTCCTAGAAGTTTATCAAGGGCCAGAAATTAAAAATGTGTTTGTCATTTGAATTGATTTTGTCCAAAATGAGTCAAATTTGTCCAAAGTAACCCCAAAATAACCTGAAACTTGTTCAAAATGAGACAAAATTAGCTAAAAATGACTCAAAATAGTCCAGATGGGCTCATTTTGGCATTTAAAACATCAACTTATGTAAAACTGGAGCTTTGTCTGTTCAGATGTGTCACACATCAGATGTTAGTGACTTTAGACGCTTCAAAAAGGATCCAAAATAACTTTAAAAACTGATAAAAATTACACAAATTATGTCACATTATGAGATTATGTGAGTGTATTTGGTTGTTTAATATTTCAGTTTATTTTATTTACTATAAGGCTATTTTAACAAAAAGATATTATAACTGTGACTTCTACACTTTCATGTATTAGATAAAAAGAAAATCCAGATTTTTTTCTGTATATTCAAAATATGAATATAATATATCAAAAAATGCTAATTTTTTAAAATGGAAAATTTCTGCTTATTCACAGTTAAAAGCTTTTACTGTTCATTTACATTTAACTTGTAAACTGCACTTTTGTGTATTTTTAAAAAAAATCTGTACATTTTTTAAAAAACAAAACATGATTTTTCCATATTTAAAATATATTTTACAGCTTTAACTTTACATTAGACTGTATGTGTATTTGTTTAAAGAAAGTTTTAGTTTTTAATTATTATTTTTTATTTATTGTAAGGTTTTTTCTTTTAAAAAAATTAAACATTAAAAACATTAAACATTGTTAAACATTTTATATATAAATTTACAGTGTTCAGTTTGACTTTAACACTTTCATCTACTAGAAACAAAAAGAAAATATTTGTCAAAGTACTATAATTTTAATGTATTTTTGCACAGTGTGTTTAGGTCAAAAATTTTCAACTGTTGTAATTTATTTCTTTCTTTTTAATTAGTTAAATTTTATGGCTGTTCTCAGTTCAAGGTTTGGTCAAAGTGACTCAAAGAGAGTTAAAAATTATCCCTAAAAGGTTCAAAATTACACAAAATAAGTCCAAAATGGCACAAAATCTGTATAAAAATGAATCTGAATTAATCTTTTAAACATGATTGTTTTCTGACACCCTTGAAGCCACGTTTTCAGCTTCAACAGATTTTATTTTATCGTCTTTGACGTTACTGGACGCTGCTGCTGCTGCTGCTGCTCACCTTGTTTTTATGCTCCTGCGGTGATGCTGCAGCCTTCTGGAGACGTCTTTGTCTGAAAACCAGGAGAGGAGATGACGAAGCATTCTTCTTCCTCTGNTCTGACCTGCTGCCAATTACAGAACTTTACTGAACTAATATAAACTTTACAGCAGCTTGATCAATTATGAAGATTAATGACTAATTTTAAGTTTTTACGCCACAAAAACGTACATGAAGCTCAACAGATCCAAAGATCCTCTAAGAGCGAGCTTAGTTCTGATTTCTTAGAACATGCTACAGATATACATTCAGCTTTTATTATCATTAATATTATTAGGAGTAGTATTAGTATTATTATTTATTACAGAGTCTGGTTTTTACAAATCGTTTATTTTTGAGATGTTTTCAGTGACACATGCAGACTAAAGTGATTTAGATGAAATATCTTGATTTTAACCTTAAATTTGGTTAATGATGAGTAGTTCAGAGACCGTTGGAATGTTTAAAATCTACTTTCAGTTTCTGGCTGATAAATGGTCTAATTTTAGAAAACAGCTTTTTCTTTTCACATTTTCCTGTTACATACTCGTCTCCCCTCTGCTCTGCGTAAACACTGCCTGCAGTTCAACCTGAAAACTCTCTGAATTTTTATGACTCCACTCTTGGTCACAGCTCAGTCAGTCATGGCTTCACGGTTGTGTAAAGGGCGGCAGAATTTTTTGTTTTTTACAGAATCTAGTTAGTATGAACGGTTTATTTTTTAACACATTTTTAAACGAGTCAAGTTATTTTGATGGCAAATCTTGATTTTTAGCTCAGATTTGGTTAAAGATGAGTAGTTCAAGGACTGTTGGGTGTTTAAATCTACTATTTCTTTCTTCTTTTTTTTTTTTCATTTTCTGGCTGGAAAATGGTCTAATTTTTAAGTTTTTTACGGAAACCATCCTTTTTTTCTCCACATTTTCCTGTTACATACTCGTCTCCCCTCTTCTCTGTGTAAACACTGCCTGCAGTTCAACCTGAAAACTCTCTGAATTCTTATGACTTCACTGTTGGTCACAGCTGAGTCAGTCATGGCTTCATGGTTGTGTTGACGATGGCAGAATTTTCTGTTTTTTACAGAGTCTAGTTAGTATGAACGGTTTATTTTTGAAAATTTTTTTAATCGAGTCAAGAAGAATGAAATTATTTTGATAAAAAATCTCGATTTAAGCTCAGATTTGCTTAAAGACGAGCAGTTCAAGGACCGTTAGAAAATAGGAAATCTGATCATTCTTGTTGTTTTCCCAGTNAAAAATCTCGATTTAAGCTCAGATTTGCTTAAAGACGAGCAGTTCAAGGACCGTTAGAAAATAGGAAATCTGATCATTCTTGTTGTTTTCCCAGTTTCTGGCTGATAATAGTGTAACTTTAATGATTTTTTAAAGACAACATGTCTATTAGTGGGTCCAGAGGGTTAAACTCCAGCTGTTCACCACCATGAGGCCCATCAACACCGTCACACCTGCAGCAGCGACGCCTGATTCTAAACCAACTCTGTGTTCATCTGCAGATCTGGTGTCGGCCACCAACACCACCAACGTGAACATCCCTCAGATGGCCGACACGCTGTTCGAGCGGGCCACCAACGCCAGCTGGGTGGTCGTCTTCAAGGCCCTCGTCACCACCCATCACATGTGTGTCCACGGCAACGAGGTGAGCCAATCGCATAGCTTCTTTTTCACAGCAACGTAAAGACTTTACTGCACGCAAGACTTTTGTTTGGAATAAAAAATAAAGGTGTAAAAGCCGAGAAATCTGCAGAAAAACGGACGCGTCTGATCCGAGAGTAAACATCACGTAGAGCTCATTACTTCTGCTGATACTTTGGATTCATAACAGAACATCACGCTGACCTGCTGCCGGGCTCACGGCCAGAATCTGGTCCCGTTTGGCACAAACAGATCGATTTCTTTTTAAATATCAGCCTGTTTGGGTTTAAACAAACACGGCATCAACGACTTTATGTGATTTAAAAACCAGACAAAAGTCAATTTAAGACAACGATGGAGTGCGTTTAGGATAAAATAAGATTTTGCGCAGAAAACTGTTTATGTAACACGTTAAATGCAGAGTTTCATACAAATAATAAGAAAAAGAATATAGAAATAAACTGTTTAAATTAGAGTCAAATAGAAAAAAGTAATGCTGGCAGTTTTGCTGAAGTAGTAAAGTAACAGAATATAAAACAAATATCAGATAATAGTGTGATTAGTCCAGTTTAAATAATCAAAATATGCAAAACCATAAAAATACACCCCACTGGAAACAGCAGAACCGTGACTACAGAACTCGGACATAAATCATAAAACAAGACGTATTTTTATTATTTTAAAAAATTTTACATAAATTGAAAACATCTGGAATCAACACGTTCACCAAAAATGAACCGAACTAGTTTGAATACTGAGCTTCAGAGACAAGAATGTTATTTATTGTGTGGTTTTAAATGAGTATTTTACATTTTTGGGATTAAAACTGTACAGAAATTATATAAAACACTTCTTCACCTGCCTGTGATAGACGTTAAGGCTGAATCCTGGCTGTGGTAATAATCATGGAGAATAATGGAGAGTAATATAGTAACGTGTCTGAGACTCTACGGTTTTATTAAATATGGAACTTAACCTGCTAAATATAAATATTAGGTCTGAGGTCCTGCAGTTATTTCATTTAATGGAGATTAAGCAGAATTATTACTAAAAAATACACAAAAAGATTCACTGGATCCTTTATGAGCTTTGTTTTTAATTTTAATTTAAATTTTAAGGGATTTATTTTGTATTTCTTCTTTAGTTTTATTATTCAGTAATACTCTACATGCTATAGGTATTTAACTATTTGCCTTTTTATTGTTATTATTATTTACATTTTACTGTTTGGGTTTGTTTCCACGCTTCACTCCTCACCGCTCAGTGGAAACCCATCCTGCTGCTTTTTAGCTGAAACTCTCTAAATTTTTGTCACATGACTGTCGGTCACAGACGAGTCAGTTGTGGCTCCACGCTTGTGTCAAAGGCCACAAAATATTTTGTTTTTTACCAAATCTGTTTAGTACGAATGGTTGATATTTTGCAAATTGTTTAGAATAAAGTGATTTTGGTTAAATATTGTGGTTTTAAACTCAGTTTCAGTTGGTGGTGAGTAATTCAAGGACCGTCGGAACAATGAAAACCCGACTATTCTTTATGTTTTTACTGTCTCTGAATGATTAATGTTGTCATTGTGGTGATTTTCTAAAGATAACGTGCTTTTAAAAGCCTCTGGCAGCATTTTGGGGTTCAGAGGATTAATTCTAGTCGTCTTTTATCCATCGATACGTGTTGAACGATCGTTTGTGGCCAGTTTGTTAACGTGAAGATAATTAAAGGCTTTAACCTCCTACAACAAACGTATCCGGGTGTGCATCAGGTCTATAAACACTGCTGTGTAATAGATTAAAGGTTGTCGTTTAACGTCTACAACGTTGTTTTCTGTCTCTTCCTCAGAGGTTCATTCAGTATTTGGCTTCCAGGACTTCCTTGTTCAACCTCAGCAACTTTATTGACAAAACCGGCTCTCACGGTGAGAACACACGCCGACTTCTACTGAACTTGTAATTAACCACATGTACGTCCTGCAGATGTTAATAATGACAAATGAAATGTTCTGCTGATTAGACGCCTACAAGACGCCTGAATGTCACACAGTAATTAAACGCATATTTTATTTAACACGTGTTAGATTTAAAAAAGGTGACAACAGGTCAAAGCACAGCTCTGGCCGGGGATCAGACTTATAATATCTAACACTGTATAAATATAATACAGCCCATTTTGAGATCAATAATCAATCATTTAGTGTTTTTTATTGTGCATCTTTAGACGTTTATCGTTGTTTTGGTGAAGCTGATATATAAGCATGTGTTTTGGCTGCACAGCAGAAAAAAACTTTAATTTTTATGAAATTTTAATATTTTATTTTGTAATTTTGTTATTCAAATCTTTAAATACACAAAAAATATGAAGACAGTTACAAAAAAATAGACAGAATTTACATGTCTAATGTAAAATAAGATTTTTTTAAAAATAGGGCATAAAATATACAAAACTCCTGATATGATCCAAAATTAGCTGTTTATTATTGTTAATTTTAATATAATCATTATTTGCCAATTTTATACGTGAACATGTTTTGTTTTAACATTAAAGTCAAACATTTTAAAGATTTCAATGTTAAATTATTCTTAAAACTCACACTGCACTTGTTCCCGATGCTGAATTGTCACTTTTACAGCAGTGTTTGACTTTTAATCACCTTTTTATGCAAAATTACACAATAATACCGAACTAATACGGACATGTTTGTGCTGTATTCAGGCCTGATCGTTTATATTATGATATTATTCGACCGTATTACAGGTTGTTGCTGCATTTACACATGCAGACATCTTTTAATAAAACATTTTAAAAATACAATTTATGTAAAATGAAGTAATGCATGAAATAAATGAGGTAAATATTATGAAATATGTCATTCAGAATGATGAATACTTTTACTTCTGGTACTTTATTTTGATGCTGATACTTCTGTAATTTAAGCAGAAATTCAAAACATTTCTTTTTAAACTTACTACCAGATTATTTTCATACTACATACTTTTTGCTGCAAGAATTTGGTGCAGCTTTAAAAAAAACATCGACATCGTGGGACGAGGAAATCTAATCCGTCATGACAGGAAGTATGAAAGAGACGACTGAGATTAATATAAAAGGTTTTTGTTTTCCAAAAAGCTTCCATGCGAGCGCCTCCTCACATTTCCTCTCTTCCGTCTCAGGCTACGACATGTCTACGTTCATCAGGCGGTACGGACGGTACCTGAACGAGAAAGCCTTCGCCTACCGCCAGATGGCTTTTGACTTCACCAGAGTGAAGAAAGGGTTCGTTACAATCTTCTCACAGGTCATTTGCTTTCCTTTTTTTAACCTCTGGTCATAACGTTCTCTCCGTCGTGTCGCTTCAGCGCCGAGGGAGTGATGAGAACCATGACCACCGAGAAGCTGCTGAAGGGAATGCCGGTTCTGCAGACTCAGATCGACACACTGCTGGAGTTTGACGTGCGTGTCGCCGCCTTCTTCTTCTTGGGTTTTTTTATTTTAGCGATCTGAACGTCAGTCAGCTGATCTTATCTCTGCGTCGTCTCCGCTCAGGTTCATCCCAAGGAGCTGAACAACGGGATCATCAACGCTGCGTTTCTGCTTCTCTTCAAGGACCTGGTCAAACTGTTTGCATCCTACAACGACGGAATCATCAACCTATTAGGTGAGCAAACGGTCCGGCGATGGCAGGTTGTTCCTTCTCACAGATCAAGAGCACAGATCGATCCGTTGTTTTGTTTTTTGTGCAGAGAAATTCTTCAAGATGAAGAAAAGCGATTGTAAGGAGGCGCTGGAGATCTACAAGAGGTTCCTGACCAGGGTGACGAAGATCGGAGAGTTCATGAAGTTGGCTGAGGTAGGACTCCGCTGTTGTCTTCAGCATGAGTGATGTATGAGATGTGATCAAGTTCTGAGACTGTTCCTGTAAAAATGGGGAAAGAAATGCTGGATTTAAATTCGATCACCATCCTCTGAGTCTGACTGCACCCAATTATCATTTGGCTAATGTTTGTATTTCTTTGGACCAATCAGCTCAGCCCAGGATGCAGTTATGGTGCCCCTGCAAGATAGCGATGAGTGCAGTTGTTTTGGTGGAATACTTGCGTGCAGGGAGGTGAGCAGGTCTGCTCTACCACACCATCCAGATCTTCGACAAAACTTTCTGGCGTGCAGGCGGCTGCTCGGATGTTGTTTCTTGTAGCGAAGGGAATTTGAAAATGGCTGCATGCAGATAACGGAAGGGCAGGACTCAGACCCAAAGTAGTTACGTGGTGGCTCAGGTTAGCTTTAAAGTCGTCTCCTTGCGCGGTGATACTCTGCTCCCAGAGCTCCAGCAACACTTTTAACGCTCCCTAAAAGTCTTGCTATGCATATAGGTCAAGCAGCTCCTAAACTGTGTCTCAATTAAGACCTTTAACTTGAATTGAATTCTGGGGAGGATGAAGGGAGACAAATCTGATGAGTTGAACAGATGGAGGTTGTGTTGTTGAGATGTCAGCAGTGTAGATGGTGCCCCCACACACCAGTTCAAGGCATTTGCTGCCAATGTTCGGCCTCAAACGCTGCAGAACGTCACACGAAAACTCTCCAACCCTGGAGGAGGAATTCATGATGCACAACCAGGTGGACATTGAAGAAAACAGAGACCTGATATAGACTGCAGCTCTTCCACTGTTAAACTGTTGTCTTGGAATTTAGCTGCTCTCATGTGATCGAAATAACAACCTCTGGTGTTGTCTGAGGGTCTTTGTGAAACCTGAAGCCAAACAAAACATTCAAAACAGCAGATCCAGATGGTGAAAAAGCGTCGTCATGTGGTCTCAAGACTCGTAGGTTTGGGGATGGGATGCTCTCGTGCAGCAGTCCTGGAATTTTTTGATCACACTTGTACGTAATGACTGATCCGTTCTGAACCTGTGCCGTCTGGTAATGCTGGTTTTATCGTTTCTTCCCTTGAACAGACGGTCGGAGTTGACAAAAACGACATTCCTGACATCAACTACGTAAGTCACACATCACCGCTCTCATGTTTCGTATCACTGTTAGTTCCTAGAAAGGATGAGGAACTCTATCCATCCCACCAAAACCCACCCAGACACCTCAAAACCTCATGTCTCACCCACTCAGTGTCTCCACCCGGGGGTAGTGATGGATTTAGCAGACTCGGACGACGAAGACTGTCCCTTTAAACCCCTCGAGGACCCGGTAACCACAGAAACAAAGGGTGCCCCGGCTGAGTGCCTGTTTGCAGGATGGAGTGTCGGCATGTTGGCCCTAATTTAATCCGACAAACGCGTCGGAAAAGTCATTTCTGTGCGTTCGTACCTGCATGCGGGTGTTGCAGTGAGGTTTTCCAAAACTCTGACGCTCCGTTTCTGTCTGGCAGTTTGAAGCAGAGAAACCGATTCTTCGGACTTTGTGTGATTGTTTGGTTGATGACTGCGGGTTTGATTTCCTCGTCAGGCTCCCAGCAGTATCCTGGAGTCCCTGGAAACACACATGAACGGCCTGGAGGACGTAAAAGGAGGAAAGAAGGGGTAAGAAAACGCTTTTAGAATCAAAGAGGCTGAAATCTGACAATCTCCTTTTTTCTTTTTAATTCTCACGAGTCCTTGAAAAGTAAAGAAATGTTGTCAGAAACAGCTGTGAGCAGGTGTTTTATCTCTACTTTCATTTAACCCCTTCCTCTCTTTTATTCCCTCTTATGTTGATTTGGAAACTCCAGTGAAGGGTGAGCATATGTCCTGTGTCTGAGTTCACTGACGTCGTAGGAGACTCTGTATTTAGCGTCACCTCCACCCCACCCTCAGGCGAACGCACACGTCATCCACACGTGAACTACAAATCAGAGACGTTCACGTGTGGAAATGTGTGCGTCGCCGTGACGACATGTGTGAGCGACACATGTTCTGGTCAAACAGGAAGTCTGTGTTCTGTCACATCCTGATGTAAATCACGATATGAAGGGTTCAGCTCCAAGTTAAATTGATTATTGGTGCACAAATTTGACTATTTTGACCAATCAGATGCTTCGGATTTGTTCTTTTTTTGCAACACAAAGTTTGGAGATGAGCTCTTCATATGATCACATGTGATGCAGTCTTTGTTAGACCCGTAAAACAACCCATCAAACTCAGTCTGTGTGAAGCAGAGCTGCTTTTATCGAGCTGATTGCTTACGATTGTCCCTCTTCTTCCTCTTCCAGATCTCCAACAAAGGTAGGATGCACATTTAAACCGGTCTTTCATGCACGCTGAGCTCTCCCGCTCCGATGCGTCACCAGACAGATGTTCTTCTTCCTTCTTTTAGGGTTCTCCAACGAACAACGTGTCTCCGACATCGACTCCGGCCAAATCCTCGAACGCCGTCCCGACACTGCAGCCTCCTCCCGGGGAGAGCGCCGGAGCTGCTGCCTCGGCCGCTCCAGAAGCAGCCGAAGAGTGAGTTCCTGTAAAACTTAGCCTCACGCATCAGGTGGTTTGTTCAAAGGTCCAGAAAAAAATAGTTTAAGGTGCATCAGAAATTATAGTCATAGCATTGTCCAGCAAAAAACAGCGCAAATACACAGAAGTCTATCAGCTGTACAAGTAAAAGTATGTCTGGTTCTTATCGAATAAGATTAAAAACAAACCTCAGAAAATTCTTTGGCCAAATGTTGCTGAGAAAGAAAACTAAATAACATGAGAACAGCATTTGTTTTTTGTATGATGCTTCACAGAAATAAAAACAAGTATTAGAAAATTCGACTACAACAGAAAAAAGTGAAATTTAAATTCTACACATGATAATTAAATAATGCAGATTAACTTAAAAAAAATAGTTTAGTGTCTAACATTGTTGTTTAGACTTTGATAAACTTTAATGATCCACATTGAAATAGTTTTATTACAGCAGCAAGCGC
>NW_007579589.1:58958-70465 GCF_000690725.1 Stegastes partitus | reverse complement strand
ACTAACTGCTCCGTGCAGCTCCAAGTCCGTCATCTAGTCCATCCGTTAAGGCGACTGTATGCAAAGTGAAAAACTTTCAGATGCCATCACATGAACATAAGCGAGTCTTAAAAGGGCCTAACGTCCTCCTCCAGCTCACCTCGATGCCTCCTTCTGTGCCATGGAGGCGACCTGGAGGCGACGTCGGTGTTTTACTTCAGATGAAGCTGATCCTGTAGGATGTGTTGGTCCCTGTTTGTCTCCTCGAGCTGTTCTCTTTAGTCTGAGTGCTCTCTTTGTCTCTCTCTGCCTTCTCCCTCCCTCCCTCCACATACTCCATTGTCTGGTTTTGGTTTATACCTAACGGGGGCTATTTTTGGTTGTTTTTTTGTTTTTGGTTTCTTGGTTACGACCGGCTGGTGTCGAATCACTTTAATTAATTTTTGTTTTTTGTCGCTCGATTCTAAATTCTCTTTCACTGGGTTTGATTTGGACTTTTGTTTTGGCTTCTTTCTTTTTTTTCCCTCCACCGTCCCGGCGGTGACTCCTCTGGTTGTTTTTGGTTGCTCTCTCTTTTTTAATTTTTAATCTTTATTTTGGCGGCGCCTCATTGGTGCCTGCAGAAATGGGCGACTCCTTGCTATCCGAACCCACCCTCACAGCAGAGCCCGCCCCTTCCCCTGCAGCAGCCACGCCCACTCCTGCAGCGGCAGAACCCGGAGGCTCTCTAGCTCCTCCCACTAGCACGGCAGCCGCCGCCGCCGCCACCTCCCCTGGCGCCGCCGCCGGTAATATGGATCTGTTGGGAGGTCAGTGGGCTTCCAGAAAATTCTCTGCCAAAGAATGACTCTGGGAAGCTCGACCCTGAACCCATCACACGATCTGACAGTCGACTGCATGCTCACACACACACACACACACCCGGTCTGAAGGCAGAACTTTGCTGATCCGACGCAGATAACCGTCTGAACGCTGCAAGCAAAGTTGCATCATCAGAAACTCTCACTTCTTACTGCACTGATGCACAACTCATCATCTCAGCTGCCAGACTCACGGAGCCCCAAATGATTTACCGATTAGCGTGTAAATGATCATGTGGATAATTTAGAACATCTTAATGAATATATAAACTTTATAAAATGGCCTCAGACAAAACGCCGTGTTTGTTTACGTCGGTTCTTGTTTCTTAACGTGACATTTCATGACAGTGGAGCCACGTTCTCCTTGACTTTCCGACAAAGCTGCCAGATTTTTTGGTTAATGTCGCTCTTGAGTCAGAAGCTAAATCAGCTAGCATGGCCGCTACTTTATCGAGGTTATAACGAGCTGATTATTATTTGAAATTAAAAGGACGTTGTTGGCGAGCTTCTGTAAAACAACCTCAGAGAGAAAACGAGTGATGAAGCCTGTGTGTCGAGAAAGTTAAACAAATGTTGCTCCCAGCCAGCAGGGGGCGACTCCTCTGGTTGTAAACACAAGTTAGATTGAATAGAAGTGTACGACTTTTACCTCAGCGGTGCTTTTTTCTAATAAGTTTAACCTCTTTAGACCCGCGATCTTGTTTGATATGCTTTTTTAAATTTATTTCTGAGAATAAACAAAATAAAATAAAAAATAAAGAGAATAAAAAAATAAAGAAAATTAAAAATATACAATTAAAAAAATAGAAATAGAAAAAATAAATTAAAAAAAGAATAGAACAAAAAAAATGTAAAAATAATAAAAAAAAAATAAATAGAAAAAATAAAATAAAATAACAAAATGACTAAAGTGAGGTTAAGGCCTCAGAAAGCAGTGTCAGGTCTCCTTCAATACACCACGTTTTGTAAACGATGGTCTCATTTGGAGCAAAAAGTGATGCTAAGCTAGGCTATGTGGTTTATATGACATGCAGTTTTTAAAAAAGAACACATTAACGATGCCCAAATTCTAAATTCAAGGCCTCAGTCTGTGTTTAAAAACGCTGACAAAGAAACTGTGAATTAATTTAAAGTCATAATGGCAGCATTAGCTGCTAGCTAGCTAGCACGAGCTAACTGGCGAAATATGGACTCAGTTTAAATTACACCTTTAAAAACTGGATTTTGCAAACGTTAGTACAATTAAAGGACCATGTTTTGATAGTTAAAAAAAAAAAAAAATTAATTGGTTTATAGATCTCTGTTTTAGAGGCGCTCCTTCTGCTGCGTAGCTCAATTTCGGTGAAAACTGTTGCGTCGCGGCAAGAAGGCGTGGAGTCGGCAACATCCAGTGTCATGAAACGTGACGTCAGAAAATCCAAAGTAAAGCTACAAAAAGTGATATGATGACATGAAAAACATCTGAAGGAGCTTTTTCTTCTGGTAGTTCATGCAGGAACAATCGATTTGTGGCTCCACACGGCGTAGACATGGTAGATTCTAACATACATAAATGCACACCTTCTCTTCTTTCCCACATGCACACATGCAGACACGGTGTTCCTCCCTCACCGTTTGGCTTGCACATGAACATACTGCTGCACACCATCCGTCTGCTGTTTGATAGGCCGACATGCTTTTCCTCGACCTCGCCGAAAAGCAATTCTATCAAACGCTGCCACGCGGCTCCAGCGGCCGCCGATGGCAGCCGTTAACATCCGCTGGTTTCTGGCTTCTACTTCTGCTCTCTGTGCAGTAGACCGAACCTCGCTCTAGTGCCTCCTGTCTGTTCTCCCATTCGTCCACTCACCCGTCACTCATCGGTGTCTCACAGCAAAGCTCTGATCTTCGTTTTTTTTCCTGATCTTCTTGACTTTTCTCTCCTCGTCTGTATCTTCTGTTTCCTTGGCCTTTCTGTCCTCCTTCCTGGGGTTCGTGTGAACTTCAGATGCCTTTGCCACACCTGCTCCCGCCGCCGAGGCCTCTGCAGCTGCAGCCGAAGGTGGAGCTGCAGCCACGTCCGCCCCGGCCGCCAACGCCGGAGCTGGTGGGTGATCACAGTCTGTCTGGGTGTGTGTGTGTGTTTCTGTGTGAACGAGGCCGAGTGTGTGTTGGAGTCCAGCTAAGTGCATGTGTGAATGTACGGCTGGTCTATGAGGAGAAGATGCTCAGCTTGTTAGAATTTTAGCTTTTTTAGCATTATGTCACGTACAGGACGTAGCAATAAGACGCATATTCAGAGCATTTATGAGCTTCAAACATATTATTTTTATAAATGGGTCACCTGGAGAATAAACTTTCAAGTAACTAAAAAAAAAAAAAAATCTATCAGCTGAAATTTTAAAAAACAAACAAACCTTAACTTAATGCATATTTTATATTTTTAGTTAACTGACATTACTTCATAGAAATCTGTTCACACGGTTACATGCAATAATATTTTTTTGGTAATATTTTGTCGAAAAATTAAGTTGACCACATGATGATGCCGCCGCCGTGCTTCATCATGTTAGACGCTGCAGCAAGGAGACGGTCAGATTAGCATAAAGACTTTCAAAATAAAACAACTGCAAACAACAAATGCATGCGGCATTATGTGTTTCAAAATGATAATTAAAGTGATTTTTTTTTCTGTAGTTGCGTTGATTAGCTTTAAAAGATGCTCGTTAGTAGGTTTTCTTATCTCAGGAGTTTGACAGGTTAACCGTTTCATGGCAGGTTAGCATGAAGCTAGCCAAGACGTTTTCTACACTGTAAAAAAAGAAGAAAAAATATATAAAATTTAAGCACCAAGAGCGGCAGAAAGAAATATTCTAAAAGACGTTGAACAGCTGTGAAAACAGTGACGATAACAGTAAACATATGTGAAATAATGTCGGATTAAAACACAGTAAAACTGTGTAGTTTTATGTCATTTAAATTATATTATTAACAGACAGTTTTTGGCTGTTTTCTTACAGTTATCATGTGTAAAAAAAAACTAAAATAAAAAATTCTGTCATTTTCTTGGTTATTTACTATAATTTAACAAAACAATGCACATCTGTGAAATAACGGTTTTCTTAATATAGATAATTTTTCTTTTAAATAACAGTAGATAAAATAATTATATTTAGTATTGATTTAAATACAGTAAAAATAGCATAATTTTGTGGTAAAATGTAAAAGAACAAATTATTATTTTATTAATACAAGTTTCTGATTAAATGATCATTATTTACAGCAGTTGTCTTTCTTTTTTTTTCTTACTGTGAATGTAATTAACACTAACTATTGTCTGTAATTTAACAAAACAGAGAAAATCTAATAAAATAACCAAATTACATATAAATAAACTGTTGTCTACAAAATGTTCAGTGATCAGACTCCTGGAAAGAGTTTCCTTCTAGGAATCTGATCAGACTGTCTTCTACCTTATTATTTGCGTTCTCTGGTTTCTGCGACAGCTTGAGTGTCGTGGCTGCGAATGAGAAGCTGTTTCCTCCAGAGCAGGTCGTGTTGGCGTGCATGAACGTCTGGTGTGAAGTCTTCACTCCATCCTGAGTGTTTGAGCAGCAGCAGCAGCAGGTGGAACAGATTCTCTGTGAAGCAGCTGTTCCTGTTACCGTCCAGGACAAACTCTGGTTCTGTCTCTCGTCTCGTGGCGTCAGAAGGAGACGGAGATGCTGCGCATGGTGGTTTATGTTCTGCAGGTTTATGTTCTGCAGGTTTCTGTTCTGTGAAGGCGTTCGATGTTCTCTCCAGTTGTTTTTTTTTTCTGGGAGAAGCTATTTTTGGCTGCGACCGACAGCAGGAGTGTGTCGGAGCTGTTCACGTTCCTCCTCCTTCGTTTCTCTCTCCTGCTTTCATGCTGAGTTTCCATCTCCATCACATGAAGCACGCAGCACTGAGCACAAGTCAGGAGGAGTTCAGTGAATATGGCCTCAATTATCAGATGTTTAGCTCCGAACCAGAGCTACTGCTGAAGACATGATGTTTGTCTAAACGTAGATCTGTGACGTTTCTTCATACATAACATGTTAATTAATACGTTTATCTGTGATTTTATCTGTAAAATAATAAAATATTCACCATTTTCCAACCCTTAGTGCAGCAAATATCTAATATGAGAAGGAAAGAAGTTTTTATTTTAATTTGAATACAGAAAAATTGAACATTACGGTGGCAGATTTTATTTATTTTTTCACAGTCAGCATGTAAAATTTGATTTTCTGCAAACTTTAAGATCTTTTAATCCCTAATATACACAATTTTACTTTAAAGTAAAAGTACACTTTTTTTTTGCTCGTTTCAGTAAATTAGTTTAAATTTAGTCTAAATGAAAATTAATATTTTTTATTTGTGATTTTAATTTTTTAAATCCTTAATATATATATTTTTTAAAAATCAGCACATATCTGTAATATCTGTAGTTTTTCTGTAATTTTACTAGCCCTTTTTTAAAAAAAAAAATTAACAGTTAACGTGTTAATTAATATTTTTTCTGCAATTTTTCTAGACATTATCTGTAATTCAACAAAACAGGGAACATTCACAGAATAACTTACATTTTTTCAGTCCTAATATACATTCATTTTCTTTTTTAAACTACCTCATTATCAACATCTGATTTAAACACAGTAAAGCTGGTTTAAATTAATTTAATTTAATTTAAAAAGAATGAGTTCATATCAATAAAATTATTATTGATAATTTGAGCCTCTTGTTTTTTACAGTTATTATTTTCCCAGATATTAGCTCAACATTTTTTTTTTTTTATATCAGAGATCCGATAAGAACCACAACACCTAAACTTTCCCAGAACTTCTGCCCAGTGCTGTCGGTCCTGTTCTGTGTTAACCTCATTGTCTAACACCCTCCCCTTCACCTCCATCTCTCCCCCAAAGACCCCTTCGCTCCGTCCGACTGTAGCTCCACGGCGGTGTCCTCGGGTCTCGACCTGTTCGGCATGATGACGGCGGACAGCGGCGGCGGCCCGGCGGGCTCTCTGGACGCCTGCTTTAGCTCCCCTTCCCCTTCCCCCTCGCCGCTGTTCGCCTCCTCGTCCGGCACCATCGTCACCACCGCCACCATCTCCGCCCCGCTAGCGTCCAGCGCCGACCCTGCAAATGACCTTTTCAGCGGTAAAGAGATGTGTGTGGTCCGGTTTTCATCTGGTTGTGCCATCCATCCATCCATCCATCCATCCATCCATCCTCCTCCCTCCTGTCTGTTGTCTGCATCATGTCCCAGAGCTTCGTTCTGTAACTCCTGTGTTTGGGTTGGCATGTGTTCCGTAGATATCTTTGACTCCATGCCGGACGTCGCCAAAGCAGAGTCGACTCCCGGCGCCGACTTGTTTTCAGGAGGTACCTGTCTGCACTCGGTCTGCCGCCTGGTGTTCTTGCTCTGAAGTGTCTGTTCTGCAGCTTTGTCGGGGAACTAGAGAACTAAGCGAGGCTGCTTGTTGCGGGCTACTTTCCAGCATGCCTCCTGCGTGGCACCCAGTGCATTGTGCTGCAACCGAATGACGGCGCATAAAACAGTTTCTGATTGTGTGTGTGTGTGTGTTTGTGTGAGTTGGGGCTCTAAACATCATCGTCTCCACCTTTTGCCTCCTCCAGTGGATGTGTTCAGCTCCCCCGTCCTCTCCTCAGCGCCCCCACCCAAAGTAGACACGGGAGCCATCATGAGCCTGTTTGGTGGTGGGTAACTCACACAAAACACCATCGAAGAAGAAGAAGAAAAAAGGGGCGATACTGATCAGATTTCTTGCTTTACGAGCTGGGTTTGTTGCTGCATGTCGAGCTCTTCCACTGCCTTCTGTTTTTGGGGGTAGATCAGCAGAAACTTGAGATGTGAAGCTTGGTCAAGCGACGGCTTTGATTCGGGAGTTTTCGGTTAGTTTCGAAACCTGCGCACAGAAAAACCAGAAAACATCTTCCACGAATAGAAACTCAAGCAAGCAGCGAACTGTGAAGAGCACTTGCTTGACCCAGTTTCTCGACATTAGCTGTTGACTTTTGAGACTCTTGTGGCGGATCGTGATGATTTCATCGGTTGTAGGTGTGATGCCGATTGGTTACTGCAGCTTTTTAGCTTCTAGCTAGTCTCGTGTAGCCAGATCATTCTCTAGGGCTGTGCTGAATGGTCTGACTGCACCTTCATATCACTCTGCTATTTGGGGGGAAACAACAACAACCAAAAAATTGCTTTAAATCAATTACACGATTCCTTGGGTGAAGCTAAGCCCAGGATGCAGTGATGGTGCCCCTTCAGAACACTGACCAGGGGATTTTTTTTGATGGAATATTTACATGCAGGGAGGCAAAACCTATTATTAAAATGGGAAATAACGAGCATCTGCAAAGTTTTCTGTGTAGTAAGTTGCTGCTTGGAGGTTGTTGATGTTGAAAACAGTCACACAAAGAGAAGAAAAAGCTGCTGATAAAAGGTACCGGCCCCAAGATAGAGCGAAAAATTATGAGTCAGTCTTATGAAATGTATTTTTTTCAGCACTGATAAACCATCAAGACTAAACAACATGTAATACACATCAGTCAGCATGAAGGGATTTCCATCATTCAAGAGCCCAGAACATGCCAACGTGTACAAAGAGGTCAAATGGCAGCAGGGTAGTGGTGTGAAATATGTTCACTAAAGTCCTGAGCTTGAGCACAATCATAGTCTTTACTTAAAAGATGGATGTAGCCACAATGAAGTCACAGATTTGTTTGTGGATTAGCCTCGGTGCTACATGTGATGCTCTGCTTTATCGTCTATTTTCCTCTTACTGGGACCACAAAGTATAAAAATGTGCATCATGCTGTACTGAAGGAGACTCAAAACCAGCAATTAAGACCATAAACTTATTAGGAAAATGTTCACCGAGGTAGCAAATCAAATGAGAAGTCGCTCACTTTTTCACTTCTTTTTGCAACCAGACGAGTCGCCGCCCTGCTGGCTGTGTGGAGAAAAATGCAGGTTTAAGGCATGTTTAAGTTCACTTTTTAGACCTACATCCATCTTTAAATAGTCTGTGGGTACAGGTTTTAAGGTGCTTTTAGTCCACTTTCCTGCAGCTTTACACTTCTACTCTTATCGGCGCTTTTTACGAGATCTTCTTTCACGTTTCAGAGGAATTAAAAGTGAAGGAAGCAAAGTTTGATTAGCATGTGAGCACTGAGCCGTTGTTTCTGTAATTTTCTGTGCACAGGTTTTGAAAGTAACCGCATTTCTTTTGTCATTTTTAAAGAGTCCGGCTTCCTGGTGCAGATCTGACATCATATGAACATGTGTATGTTTGATAAAAACGCACATGGATGCTACATCATGGCTGTTACGAGTGAAATATTATGACAAGATGTGTGTGTGTGGGTGTGTGTGAGGGTTAAATCCAGTGTCTTGCTGCAAAGATGATCGTGTTTTCCTGCTGCCTCTCTAACTCTTAACATCTTGTCTGGCATTACTAGCGCCAAGTGAAGCCGCGGGCTGATTCTTACCTTCTTTGCCCTCATGCTGCGATGGAAACCTGCCGCGGATCGTCGTTTTCTGAAACCCGCCAGAGTCCACAGGAGGCGACGCCCCGGCTGCTGCTGCTGCTCCTGCTGCCCCCGGAGCCGAGCTGATGTCAGGTAAACCCCACCTGGACACACAGCAGCCGTGGATGCTTTAAATATAACTTTAAACGTTGCTTTTTTGAAAATTCACAGTGATGAGTAGAGCTGGATTGTTTGTGGGTTCTTTTTTAGCAGCTTACAACCAAATTAATCTAAAAATTGTCCATTTTTTTCTGCATGTTTGCAACATTTCATCAACTCCAGCGGTTTAAATCACATGAAACACCTGCGTCCTCGGCTTCACGTGCAATAGTTTGTGCAGGTTTATAATGTCGGGCTGCACAGTTAATCGGATGTTAGTCACAAGTTTGGCTTCTTATAATGAAATGAGCACAATCGAATGCAGCGTTAACGTTTAATCGTCTGAACTCTGAACCGGATTCTGGACTTTTTGCTCATTTTTTACTGCGATATAAAATCCTGCAGCTCTGTGGAAGGAGAGAGGAGTCAGGAGTGTCTTCTGTCGGTTTGATGAAGTTAGAATGACGTATTTATTCAGCAAAAATTAAAATAAATAAATTAAAATATTTTTTAAATACAGAAAAAAAGGAGGCTCCACGTGCTGTGGAAATTTTAATATTGCCTTTTTTTTTTACAGCTTCTAGCAGCATTTTTTTACATACTGCTCTGCTAATCAGATGTAGAAAGAAGTTCCACCATCAGAGTTTCTTTCAGGTTTTACACTTTTTCTTCTGATAAATGGTGGAATTTTGCAGATTTTTTAAAAGATGCTGCGTCTCTCAAACCTGCTGCCAGATTTTGGGGTTCAGAGGATTAAAATACGTGACACAGAAAACAGCCCACGTAGATAAAATCACCTGGTTTTGGGTAAATCTGACATTAAAACAGTTTTAAACCTCACGTTTAATAAACTGGAGACTAGAAGCTTCTCTGTGCACAGCCGCCTTGCTAGCACCTACTGAGGCGTTTAGGGAACATCTGCAAATTGCAGCCTCTGTCGATGAACTGAAGAGTTTTTGGCACATTTTATCTAATATGTAGCTTCTCGGAGATTCTCTGAAGTCAAGAAGGTATTTTTCAGCAGCGATGTGGCTCAGCGTTAAATCGATGAACGATTGTGATAAATGTGAACGTTTTGGCCGTAACCGTGCCGCTCTAGTACGATAACTATGCAGAATAACGTCGGTGAGCTTCTCCTCAGGCTCATTATTTATCCACGACTTCATCCATCGATGTCTAACCGTGTGAAGCCCGTCTGTCAGCAGTTTATCGACATCTGGTTGTTTTGGGATTAACTGGGGTAAAGGTTAACAAAATAGTAAAAACAAACTACATTTTGTGGAATATCTGAGTGTGTTTTGGGTTGACGTCACCATTTGCATTCCCGCCGTTCGTCTTCGGGGATTTCCCGCATTTTAACCGTAGTAACCGTTACCACGGCGACGCGCCCCGCCCCTGCTCACCTGGTCGCCTTCACACCACTGACGGTCTGCGATGCAACTGCTTGAACGCTAAACTCTCTCTCTGCTCTCTCCTCCTCCCTGTCGTCATTCAATCGGCCTCCTTTTAAACCTTCGATGCTTTTTTTTCTTTTCTCTCTCTCTTTGTGGCATCTCTGCTTTTTTATTTTTACTCCCCCTCCCCACCATCCCCTCCCTCGCTGCTCCTCTTTCTCCATCTGGCTCTTGGGCTGGCTTCATTTCTTGCTTCCTGCCATTTGATTGGGTGAGTTTTCCCTCTCGCTCCTCTAACACGCTAATTTACCCACAGTGCACTGCATTGCGGCGGTGCGGGCCGAGCTCAGCTGCACCGTCGCCTCAGATGCTTCTCACTACAAGTAGCACGATTATTATTATTATTGTTATTATTATTGCTTAGAGCTTGTTTTTCTCCTCCGGCTTCATTGTAGCTGCAGTGCTTCATTTTGCTCTCATCACAGTTTCTGCAAAAATCACAAACATACTCAGAATGTATTTCTGAAGCTGTTATATCCTAAATTTTTACATATATCTGCCACATATACATATTTAAAAAGACGTAGCTCTTGTTTCTTGTTGCCGCCTTTTAAATGATCACCATAGATGTCTCCAGTTTGCAAAAAAAAACCAACCCATTTTCCTATTTACTGCTGATGGCTTCTAGTATTTTATTGGCATTCCAACGCTATCCTCCTCTCTCCGTTGTCATGGAGACATCTATCGGTTGTCATGGCGATCCCTAGTAGCAAGGAGCTTAGTGTGAGGATGCTAACACCTTCCCCTCCTCTTCCTCCCCGCTGTAGTATTTGATGGCTTAGGGGATGTAATGAAGCCCACTGTGACCCCTCAGGCGGGGGATGTTGACGCCTCCATGGCCAACATGGCAGCTAGTAAGTAGATGCCTAGACCACCTGCAGACGGTTCGGTCTGAGGAAGGCGCTCGTTTGCTTTCTGTTGGGGCGGCAGTGTCTCGACCTCACGTAGCCGCGGGTCACGATAATACAAAACTAAACGTGTAAGGCCAGAAAAACATGTTTCTGCTGATCAGGTGGGACAAGTTGTACCATAAACACAAAAATACAGCTGGAAGAGTTAATCAGGGTGTGACCAATCAAACACTGAAGATTCTGAATCAATGAAAAGACGAGAAATAACTTTTTTTTAGAACTTAAATTACTATTGTTATTATTGTTATTTTTAAATATTGTCGTCCAAACAGCCTGAAATTTTAACTTCTTAAGACCCAAGTTCTTGTTTGATATGAATAATTTTATTTAGATATATTTTTTAATTGTTATATTAAAAAAATGATATATAAAGAAAATAAAATATTTTTTAAATAACTGTGGTAAGAGACCTGGTTAATCGACTAAAAACAGGAAATCTCTTCACATGTCAAGATAAAGTTTCACAGATGTCTTAATAAATAGTCACAATTTCAAGATTCCAGACGATTCAGAGACGGTTGAGCAGAAATTGTTCCTAAAAATCGTTAAATTGAAGCCATCTGATAAATTATTAAGCATTCAGTCTTTATGCTAAGCTAAGCTAAGCTAAGCCTCTAACTTCAGTGACAGAAAGCAAACGAGCTC
>NW_007579589.1:46237-58204 GCF_000690725.1 Stegastes partitus | reverse complement strand
GGCATTTATAAAAGTGCAGATTTTTAATGTGGACGTATTTATTTATATATATTTTAAACGTGAATCTACCAAACAGGCAAATCTGTAAAATAACAGTTTAAAATAATTTATTTCCTTTAACTTTAACTTCAACTGCAAATATCTAAAATAATCACAGTTGTGGCCTGTTTTTAATTTGAAATTTTTTTGCCATTAATATATAAATTAATACATTCTATCTATTATATTTTATTTCTACTTTTTATTTGTAATTAAACCAAAAAATAAAATAACACTAAATTGTTAAAAATAAATAAATTAATAAAAAATAATATATATATTATTTAAAAGCAGTTTAAAAATTATTATTACAATTTTTTAGTCTTTAACATATATTGAAATTATTTCACATAACTGCAAATGTCTAAAATAATTACAGTTGTGGCCTTTTTTCTTTTTTTAATTTACAGTTAATATCTAAATTAATGCATTTTTTAAAATTTATTTGACTCGTTTTTATCTGTAATTGAACCAAAAAGGAAAAATCTGATAAATAGCAATAGTTTAAAACATATATTATAGTTTAAAACAAACAAACAGTAAAAGCAGAAAGAGAACATCAGTCTGTGTGAGACGCTGACGTTCAGGTAGCTTCAGGTTCAGTCTGGACTCTGCCTGTTTCTCCTGGAGAGCGATGAAGACGACGATGATCGGCCTCGTTCAGAAGCTGCTGCTTGGAAAACAGCTTCTTCTTCTCTTTCCTTTCCACGTTCTGGTCCAGGACTCTGCCCTCATAGCTTCTTCCTCCTGGAGATTTGAGTTGTTTGTGGCAGATCTAACCTCCATCTGACGGCTTCCAGCTTCCTCTGAACCTCCTGCATGTCTGACAGCAGTTAGCCTCCAGCTGACCTTTAGCTTTGTCGTGTCTCGGCTGTTGTTGTGCGTCTGCATCGTGTTTGTGTGTTTGTGTGTGTTTGTGTTGCAGCGTCTCTGTGGTGTCTTATATGTAGTGTAGTAACATCCCACCTCCTCCTCTCCATCCCCTCCCCCCTGTAGACCTCACCCATGGGTCCTTTTATGGGGGCCCTCCCCAGCTTCGCCATGGTAAGACCACCAGTCCCATAGCCACTCAAGTCCAGTCTGGGCTTCACTGGCTATTCAATGGACCATCTCCCCTTTAGGTGGCGCTCACGCTCCCCCCACGCCGCAGATATCGTGTCTCACTGTGTGTTTTCCGTCCGTCTGTCCATGTTTAAGGCCGGGGCACCAGGCGCCGGAGCTCCCATGATGCCGATGGCGAGGCCAGGCTTCCCAGCCGCCGGAGCGACTCCCGGAGCGCCGGTAACGTCCCGCACCATTAAACACTCACAGTGAGCTCACGCATGAAGCTTAGGGCGGCTCTGACGAGGAGTTCTGCTGTGGTTTGTGTCTACAGATGTCTCCTGGAGTGGCCCAGAGCCCTAGAAAGCCTCCCCCGCCCAGGAACGCTCTGGACGACCTCAACATTAAGGACTTCATGTAGACTGATGGACCCATAAACCCCCCAAGGTACAAACAATTCACTTCTACGTTCTGCTGCTGATCCGTCCACTCTACTACATCCCACAGTGTCCCTTCGTCTCACACAAGTTATCTGAGATTCAGATTTAACACGTGATAATAGAACGATCTAGTAAAACACAACAGATATTTACAGTTTAGAGCTTTGTGTGTCCTTCCAAAGAGCACACACACAAATAAAATTATATTAAATTATACAAAGGTGTTGACATCTGTAGGTTAAAATAATAATAATAAAAAAAATCAGACACTTTTAACCTAATTTCTTTATTTTTTAAAATACATTTATTAAATATATTTTTAATATTTACATTTTTATACATTCTTTTAAATTTATTTTGATTATATTTTATATTTCTCACCTGTGTTTTGTAAAAATTTTATTTAATATTTTGAGATATATATATATTTAAATTTCACTCAGTCTGTTATTTTGCTGGGCTCATATTTCAGATATATTTTTTAAGATTTTGTTTTTCTTTATAAAACTAAAAAATATACTTTGATATTTGTTGTTGTTTTTTTTTTTTTAGTGTTTTTTTTTTTTTTAAATTCATTTAATTTTTTTAACACTTTCGTACACATTTTTCTTAATTTTGAAATTAAAAAAAAATTCTTAATTTTTCTATTTATATTTCTTTATTTTAAAAAACACTAATATAATTATATAGACACACACACGTATATAATTGCTATAAAGAAATATAAATAGATAAAGAAATAAAAAATATAAATTGAAAAATTAGTGAAGGAAAACAGAAAAATTGAGAAATTTTTTAAAAAATCTTAATTTTTCTATTTATATTTCTTTATTTAAAAAAAACCCTAATAATAATTATATACATACTCATATATCATTCAAAGGGACCAATTACTCAGCGCTTTAACTACATTTTGCTGCTGTGTACTCTTACTGTAGTAGGAGCGTTCATGCTTGTAATCGAGTATTTTTACTTTTACTTCTGCCTTCCTCCTCCACCGCTGTAACGCTGTCATTTAGCATTTCACAGCACATTATTTATTGATTATTTACAGGATTTCTCATCTCTGATCAGCTCCTATCGCTCTGACTTTTCCTTCACGCAGGACTTTTATTGTAATCGAGTATTTCTGACCACTCGCTCTGCTGCTCTCTGCAGGTTTGTCATTTGTGTCTGGAGCTCTGTGGATGTGGATGTCTGCACTTCCTGCCCTCCCCGCCTCCCCCCCTTCAGCCAACCAGCCCGTCATCTCTCCGCGAACCTCCTCCCTCCCTCAGCCGTGAAAAGAATTAAACCCGTCCTTATCTAATGTCGTAGCACAACTGTGAATGTGAACCCCTAGATACAGAAAAACAAAAAACAAAAACAGAATTGGTGTGTGTGGGTGTGCGTGTACTTCAGTGTTAACCTTTACTTAATATACTACTGGGGAAAAAAAACAAAAACAGATAAATAAATAAATGTGTATTTAGATTCATTCTGGATTTCGGCGTATCAGCTGACTGGGGATGGCGGATAAATGTCGTTTTTTTGTTTTTTTTTTCTTTGCGCATCTCCCAGACGAGGACTGTGTTGTTTAAATGTGGACTGTGTTCGGTGTAACTTCACTGGCCAACCCTCCCACTCCCACTCCCACTCCCACCAACTAATACTGAGCTATGTTTAATGTCACTGAAGACTTGGTTGTTCCTATATCTGCTTGGCCGTCCATCCTCCCACCTGTCAGGATTCAAATGCAAATCTGGACTTATCATCATCATCACCATCATCATCATCATCATCGTTGTGTGTTCATTTATACTTTATTTATTTTTTTGTTAGCATATGTTATATGAAACATGCAAAAAAACTCAAGTTGACATATGCATCTTAGACTATTTTCAACGATAGATTATTTTCTTTATTTTGAGTGAATAAAATGCATCATATATTTTTAGTTACATTAAATTATACGGTTGAAAACAAAAAAAAAAGGCAAGTAGATGAAATAACCTTCCCCCTCCACCCGCTCTTTGTACATACCTCTAAATCTGTGGGAAAAAAAAAAAGAGGCGGTGCAGAATGGAAACGTCGCCGCCCCCTGCTGGCGCGGAGTGGAACTGGATTTATCCTCCTCAAAGAGCTCCTCTCCTTCCTGGTTTTCGCCTCGGGACGGGAATCGAAGAGAAAAGGCAGCGTTAGTGGTTATTGGCTGGATGTTCTGTGTGTCGTTTATTTCCAAACAGTGACTGTATCTTAATCCATTGTGGCAAGTGTTGAACGAAAAATAAAGGTGACTGTGACACATGAAACCTAAACGAACGTGGATAGATAATGTTTATTCATATGAAGGCTGTGGTTGTTCTTTTTTGTTTTTTTCTTTTGGAGTTTCTTTTCTTTTCTTTTCTTTTCTTTTTTGGGTTTTTATGGATGGCATCGTCCTCCCTCCCTCGACCCCACCTGCATGTAAGTCCAAATGAGATGCAATAAAAGACAAATACACTGATCCTCGTATCTCTGCTCTGCTTTTGTCAGCTCGGCTTACTAATCCTTATTTGTTATCAGCGAAAATTACCCAAAAAAGGGCCAATAGCTAATTAAATTATGGCACAAAGGATGTAATTTTCCCTAAAAATGTCATACATGTGACATGAGGGCCAATGAATACTGATAAATAGTCAGGATTACCGGCTCGACTTCTGTAAATCTGCTTTTGTTCTTAAATATTTCATAATTTTGCTCTCCTTATGACTTTTTTTAATGAAGCCTGCAGCTGTTCCAACACCAACATTAAACTGATTAAAACCTCATCTCTGTGCATTAAAATTCCACTTTTACAAGTTTTTCCATACAAATAATTATTCTCTAAGCTGTAGCTCTGCACTCTTCACACGCTGCCCCTCGAGCACACCAGCTCCCCTTAAACTCTCTTTAAACTGATTCTGGAGAAGAAGAACGTAAAAGAAAGCTTCACCAACAAAACGCTGCGAGTCAGAATCTGTGTTTCTCAGCTTGTCGTCTGCAGTTTGAAGGCACCGACTGATTTTTTCACTCATGCTGCATCTTCCTGATGATAAAAAAACACCACATGAACGTGATAATGAGGCAAAACACTGGAGGTTAAATGTGATTCTCCTTCAGTAGTCGGATGGAATCACTGACGGCGACAATAACAAAACACAGAACGTGATAAAACCTTAAGACCGCTGACAGGCAAAGTTCTGCTCGGAAACTTTCACGTAGGAGGATAAAGTGCAAAATGCAACCAGGAAGAGTGCTCAGAACTGGCTCGAGGAACACGACAAAGAGCCCCACGGTGCCTCCAAACTCCCCAGATCCTGAACTGGTTGAGGATCTGTAGGAGCTGTCGGACAGAGCCGAGCTGTTTTGAAGGCACATAATACTGGACGGGTGGTTTTAATGTTGTAGAAAAGCTGCTGGTGCACCGTTTAAAGGACAAGTCCACTGTTTTTGCACATCAGGTGTTTTGCAGAATAGCAGTTCTGCACATTGGGTTGTGGCTGCATGGAGTCTTTTGTAGAACTGCAGGTTTGGCAGAGACCACACTGGCAACCCCGAGCATAACAAACCCGAACCAAGCTGGTGTCGACCAAGTCGCGTTGCGGTTAATAAATCGGTGGAATAATCTCGTCAGGACGTGTTTTATTGTGATAACGTACAGATATTTTACAGTAAGAATCACACAACAGGACATCTTTCATGATCTCACTCAGAGTTTTATGAGTAATATCCCCCCAAAAAATGTTTTAAAAAAAAAAAAAAGCGCACATACAGAAACACTCGGAGGAAAAACAAAAGTGCTTTTAGCAGAAAGTTTTTAAAAGAAGGCAAAAAAAGTGCCTCATGGAACAAAAAAAACATTTTCTCTCGGCACTGTGAGGAACAACTTTTCAAAATAAATGATTGTCAGAGTTCTTTTTAAACCAAATCATTCTGTGCAGGTTAAGAAACACCTGCTGTTGGTTCTTTATTAAGGAGCTTCAAGTTGGGAATTAAAATGGTGGCAAAGGGTGGAAAAACAGGTTCTAAAACGGTTCCTTGCTGTGATCCCACAGAGGAACCATTTTTAGCTCCACAGAGAATCTTTAAGCAAGAGTGTTTTTTTCTTTCTAAAGAACCCCCAAAGGTACATCAGAGAGCAAAAAGCAAAAAGCAAAAATAGCTTCATTAAGGAACTATTTTAAGATACTGTTTAAGGAATGTGGGAGTTCCTTTTAGATCTAATTATTCTGTGCAGGTTGAAAAAAAACAACTTGTCGGCTGCTTATTCATGTTTCCTTGTACCTCAGTTTACTTACAGACAAGCGAGGGGTTAAAAATGTGAACTTCAGAGAACACAAACACAAAATCAGTCGCTGTGTAGGAGAACGTAGAACCCCAAAACCTTAAATTGCGTTGCTGAACCAAACTAAAATGCATGTAAAAGCTAGAAACACTGGTTTAAAAGCACTTTGGTATGAACCGTGAAGGAACGCGACACTTTGAGACGGAACAAGATGGAGCTCGATGCTAACTTCTGTAAAACTGCAATTTCTCACTTTTTTTCTGATGATTAACTGAGAAAACAATCTGCAGATGAAATGAAAATGAAAACAGTTACTCGCGGCTCTAATTTCATGCCCCCAAGTAACTCCAGTAAAACCGAAGCACCTTTGGTCGTTGTGGTGGTTCGTGAAGAAGCCGAGTAAAGAAGCTGGCGTTGGTGCTTTAAAGAACCATTTAAGAACTGTTAATTTTAAGAGAAAAGGTACAGAAGGAAACATCTCGGTCAAACTTTTTTCTTGCACGCTGAGATGTTCTGAAGCACACAGTCATGAACAGAAGTTTCCACACACCTGTGAAGACCACGTTTATCAGGACAGTCTCGAGTCTCCAGTGACTCCCAGAACTGAGTTTTCTGTGATGGAACCATCAAAACATGAATCTTTGTCCCAAAAACAATCCTGTATTTTGTTTCTTTCATAGATTCATTAAAGGTCTTTTGGAAATATGACAAAATCTACTGGACCATAATCGTCCCTTGACTATTTTCACTTCAACCAGGTTCTTCTGGTTCCGTCCACCAGCTTCTGGTCCATCTCTGACTCCTCTGGACAGAATCGCTGCAGTTCAACTAAACTTGTCGTCTTTCTGACTCAGACTTGTTTCTTCATCAGTCCACAGGTTCTGGATGGTTCCAGTCAGGACTTTGGGGAGACCAGTCTAGAACCTTCATTCCAGCCTGATGGAACCATTTCTTCACCACTTTGATGTGTGTTTGGGCTCATTGTCTGGTTGGAACATCCAACTGTGTCCAAGATCAACCTTCTGCTGATGGTTTGAGGTTTTAATCCTCCTTCTTCATTGTTCCACTGACTTTGTGTAAAGCTCCAGGTCCACTGGCAGCAGAACAGAACCAGAGCATGATGCTGTCACCTCCATGCTTGATGGTAGGTTTGGTGTTCTTGGGGTTAAAGGCCTCAACTTCTCTCCTCCAGACAGTGTTTGTTCCATCTGACCAGAACTTTCCTCCAGAAGGCCTTTTCTTTGTCCATGTGACCAGCAGCAGACTTCAGTGGAGCTTTAAGGTTCTGCTTCTGGAGGAAGAACTTCCTTCTCCATCAGCCTCTCAGCTCATGTTGATGTCAGACCCTGTGGACACTGACAGCTGTGTTCCAGCAGCTTCTGGTCCATCCAGAGCTGCTTCCTGCTGGTTCCTGGTTGACTCTTGACCATCCTGACCAGTCGTCTCTCAGCAGCAGCTGCTAGTTTGTGTTTCCTTCCTGATGGTGGCAGTAACACAACTGGACCATGAACTTTATACTTACTAAGACATACATGGTCTTTACAGGCGGATGGAAACTTTTGTTCATGACTGTATATAATGCTGAATAGCGAGACAAACTATTGGCTGATTCAGTGTTTGATGAATGATGATTGCTTATCATACAAAGCTTCTAAGTCCTATTTTTACAGGAATCTGAAGAGTTTGAACTGTTCCTATGACCACTCCTTGGAAGCAGAGCTGGTTTTTGAGTCTCTTAGAGCAGATCTTTATCTCTTGTGGATCCTTTGCTCTGTCAGTTCAAACCTCTTTGCACAGACTCGGATCTCCGCGGATCCAGTGGCAGATCTGGACGTATTTAGCCGGCGTGATCCTCACCGCGACGTTAAAGTCCCTCTGCTCGCCCCCTTCCACCTCCACCCACCGATGCCCCGAAAACACCCCGATCACCCTCCGCTGCCACTTCCCCTTCCTGGTTCCTCCTTCCCGCTTCAGGCGAACGTAAACGCCGGCGCCCGTCGCTCCTCGCTGGGCGTCGCAGTGCTGGTACATCAGGTCGTCGGACTCCTTCGCCACTGAGCAGAAGCGGTAGATCACCTTCTCCTTTCCGCCACCGTCCTGCAGGCTCTTGTCGCTGTCGAAGCCCGAGAAGTGGATCCGGGCCAGAGGAGTCGCCGGCGGTGCCACGCCGAGCTCCATGTGCTTTTGCTTGACGGGTCTCTTCAGCTCCAGCACGGCGTAGTCGTAGTCGGGGGAGACGGAGGAGCTCTTATCGCGGATCCATCCTTGAGGGATTTGCAGCTTTTTAACTCGAGTCCATCGAAACACCGGCAGCTTCTTGAGTTCAGCGCTGCGTCGTATCCGATTAGGGCTCTTCCCTCCGCCCTCGCCTTTCCGTCCTCTGCGTCTTCCACCTCCCTTCCTCGCCACATCTCCGTCTATACTGTTCTGCTCGTCGCCTTCCTCCATCAGCTGCTCCTCTCCGTTCTCCTTCTTCCTCCTCCCAGCCCTTCGCCTTCCTCCTCTCCGCCCGCCCGGCCTCCGTCCCTTCGTCTTCAGCTGCAACACTCCGACTCTCAGCCTCCGGGCGCCATCCAGGTAGTCCCTGCCATCATGGATGCAATGCGCAGCCGTTAAAACGTGTTTCGGGGATACGAGGACTCCAGAGCAGCCGGTGGAGAGTCGGACGGCGGTGGAGAACGGGTAGTTGGTGACGAAGTGGGAGTCCGAGATCACGAAGCGTCCGTCTGCACCATAAACCTGCCGCCTGCTGCGGGTTCGGCCTGCAGGCGGATGCGTGGACGTCTTGTTGAACGCCTGCAGGCTGACGTCTGAGTGTGTCCGAGTGCCGTTTTCGTACATCGTCTCATATCCCAGAATCCTCTCCTGCTCGGCGAGGTCCATCGGCGGCAGGCTGCTCTGACACTCGATTCCACAAAGCGTCGTCGTCCCTCCGTTATCTCCGTTTTCCTGCTGTCCTCTGAACTGAGGAGCGTTTAAAAGCGACATGTGTTTAACCTGCAGCTCCGGAAGTTTCTGTCTGCTCCACCTGTTCGCTTCGCTGCTCGCATTCTGGCCAAAAACCGCAGAAACTGTGAGAGCAGCCGCGCAGAGCAGCACTCGAATAAGGCGTCCGAGGCCCATTTCACTGCAAAGAGAAAGAAAATATTACCATGATTCAGGTCTTTGAGAGCGTTATGTCTCGTAGGTTAGACTGTGCAGGAGTATTTTCGGTTTATAACAACCCAAAACCGAATGAAAATCAAGTTTCCCCATTTTTAAAACCTTTAAAACCAAAATGAAAATAATAGTTTTCCAACAATTTGAAAAACTCCAAACAGACTCCTGCACATTAATCAGCAGTGTTTCGGTGCTAGCTATTGGACACCCTTTACGAGTTTTTAAGAAGGAACTCTTAAATGACTCAAAATTGGTCAAAAATTACTTCAAAGTTGTCAAATTGACTTAAAATATCACCAAAATGAGTCAGAAATAGTCCAGTACTACTCAAGATTATCTTAAAATTTGAAAAATGTGTTTGAAAGGCCAGTTCATGCACTTTTCCAGGTCATTTTAGGATGAGTTTGACTTATTTAGAAACAAATTGTGAGTAATTTTGGACACTTTGGAGTCATTTTGGACAAATTTTGAGTAAATTTGATTTGGAATATTTGGGAGTCATTTTGGACCATATTTAACCTGTTTTGGAAACATTATAATTCAAATTAGACAATTTTGAAGTCATCTTAGACAATTTTGGAGTCAATTCAATTTCAGAGATTTAGGATTTAGGAACTTCCACTTCCACTTAAAGGAGCATGTGCCCAGGAGATGGACAAGGGCATCGCAAAGCTCGCACCAAAATGTACCAAATAAATGTATTTTTGCAGGCTAGACAGTGTGCAGGAGTCTGTTTGGAGATTTTCCAACTGACTTTTCATTTCAATTTTAACTTTAAAGGTCCCACATGGTAAAATTGTGCATTCAGTTGTGTTTTGTGGTTGTCAAAAACTCTAAAAATAAAAAGCTGTGAAGATATGAAGAGCTCTCAGCGTTACAGGCCAGTAAGAACTTAACCCTGGTGCTCTGCAATATGTGATTAATCAACATTTGTCCAACTCAGATTGTGATCGACAGCTAGTTTTTCCTGAAAGCAGCAGCAGCTCAATGGTTACCAAGAACATCCCATTTAGAAAATGGTGAAATTAATGATCTTTGCAGTATTTTGAGCTGAAAAACTGAAAGAATCACTACGAGGACACATGGGGCTTGATGTAATTCGCTGTAAATATTCACAATACGGGAGCTTTAAAGAAGAGTAATAGCATATAAATGCAAAAGACTTATTGTATTTGAATATTGTTCACTGAACAGCAGATTAACGATTTGGAAATGAAATGACAAATTATCTTCATTTCAGTATGGTTACAAAATGCCTGCACAAGTATGTAAAAAATAGTGGATATTTACTCTAATAACAAGCCGCTGCTTTGATGGAATTGCATTTTCATATCAAAATTTAAACTAGCATCAAAGTAAAGTCTGTTGCGAGTTTCCTTCAGAAATAACAGCAGAGAAACAAACAGCCAGCAGATGGCGCACAGTCTTAACTTATGAGCATTAAAGAAGTGAGCAGCAAAGTGTCTGCAATATTTTTACTGCAAAGTGTGTCTGCAACTGCAAAATGTAAAAACAAAAAATAATAATATAATTATTAAAACATTCAACTCCTCACGTTAGCTGTCTTTAAACTGCACAGAGCGCATTTTTCCGCTTCATCATGTCCCGATTTCATTATAAGTCTGCTTAATAAAAACATGCATCTTGAACAAATTGTCTGAAAACCGACAGAAATCGTATTACTAGGAAAAAGAAAATATGGATTATTATTCTGAGAATGTAAGCATTTCTGTTCTTTCAGTTTTCCCCCCGTGCGTAATTTACCCAAAAGTGCCATTTGGCGAAGACATGCAAGAATTCCAAAACGTTCCTACCTGCAAACATTCAAACAAACACCCGCAAAACCTCCAGTAGATGTTCTCCTCCTGATTAATAATAATTTTAAAAAATTCTCTTTCTATCCAAACGACTTACAGCAGACTGGTTCCATCGTTCCTGTGAGGGGGAAAAAAAAAGGAAACAACTGGAGCGCACGGAGCGGCTGCGCGCACGATCCTCACAGAAACTTCCATCTGATGGAGAGGGAAAAAAAACGTGAATCAGGCGGGCAGAAGGGGGGAGTCAGAGCAGGAGCATGAATGAACGTTCAGATCATGTGATCACGTCAGATTTCAGGTCAAAAGCGGAGCCATGTGGAGACTAATTCAGGTGTTCTTCTGCGATTCCGCAAATATTTGAATTACGCAGGAAATACGCGCAGAACAGAGACGCTTTCAGGCGAAAATAAGTTCATCTGGAGTCTGCACAGAGACGTGTTGCTTTTTGCGGTTAAAACGTTTGAATTTCTGACGTTTGAAGTGTGTCCAGGAGTGTTTTTAAGCCCTGTCGGTGTATTTTCACCGCTGCAGTGCAACAAGAGTTCATTCAGTGCAGAAACTCCTCCTCTCCGCTCGATCAGACGCTCTTTAACCGGCCGTTCGTCTCAGACAGCAAGATTTAGGAAGTTAGAAGCGTTTGCAGAAATCACCTTAAACACAGCAGAAGCTGACAAAGTAATCTGACGACAAGGTCCATTAAGTAGCTTCCTGTCCCATCACAGGATCAGCAGATGGAGATGTCAGTGGTTGGAGCATCACAGTGTCAGGAAAGAACTTTAAGATCCAAATTAGGCCAAAACTGAATAACTCAGTTGCACTTAAATGCATTCTGTCATGCACATATGTGAAGATATACAATAAAACTGATTTCACTCGTACTTGGATTCACCTCAGGCCACATAGCTGCCATAAAAGGGCAAATTAAGTGATTTTTGGACCATGTTTTATGATTTTTTTGGCAGATTTCTGAACAATTTTGACACATGTTGAGTCATTTTAGACACATTTATGCCATTTGGGATAAGTTCTGAGTCATGTTTCAAGTCATTTTCAGCAAATTTTAAGCAAATTAATTGACTTTTGAGTCTCTTTGGACATTTTTTTTTTTTTAACTCAAATTCAAAGTCATTTTAGAATAATTTGGAGTCATTTTGGACCATTTCGTAGCTAATGTTTTGGCTCACTT
>NW_007579589.1:44368-45077 GCF_000690725.1 Stegastes partitus | reverse complement strand
ACAGTTCATATGTCGGTTCATGAGCCAGCCAGCTTCCAGCCTGTTAACGCTCAGCCAACACCACAGTTGGTTAGAGTGGCTGTGATCAGCTTCCAACCTGTTAGCCACCAGGAACTTTCACCCTCTGTGTCGGCTAAGTTTCCGCCTGCCACCATCACCCAGATCCCTTTCAGAACTTGGCCCCTCAGATACCACATAGACATTTGTTATGCACAAGTGTAGGTTTACATGTATGTGCATGACAATATACATATAGGTAAAAATGAAGTATCTAACGTTGGCCTAAACAGCTTCTCATAGCAACTACATGTACGGTTATTGCTCAGGTTTTATGCATGTTTAGTTTTGACTTCCACTGTGTTGTTGTGATGATGCTGTATGTTTGCTGTGTATGAAACAGAAATACGTGACACAGTTTGTCATTTGTTCCTCGCTGACTGAAGCAAACTGAAACTCCCCCTTCCTATGAACGACCACATACATTTTATCACTTCCTCAGTGCACATCACTGCTGGCAACCCTGCAGCATGGAGCAGCTCAACTTCACTGAGGTGGCATCGAACACATCCTCGTCCTCTCCTGAACATCCATCTCGTCTGGTCTCTGCGGTGCTGCTGTCCCTCTGCTGCCTGCTGGGAATCCCTGGAAACATCGCCGTGGTTCTTCTCAGACCCAACTGGCAGCACCTGTCCAGCCTGAGCCAGAGTCT
>NW_007579589.1:43442-43670 GCF_000690725.1 Stegastes partitus | reverse complement strand
TGAGTCACTTTAAACAAGTTGTGGGTCATTTTAGACCCTCTGGTTGTCACTTTTTTTCTTGTATAGACATTCTTGTTTGATTTTGAGCTTTGGGTGACTTTCCTGCTGCAATATTTCTCTTCTTCCAACTTCTGCAGCCTGGGAGGCATCTGGTCAACCAGTATTTGGTTTATCCACAAACACTAATGGAGCATCTAGAAACGTCATCAACACCTTCTGCCCTCATGC
>NW_007579589.1:39584-40787 GCF_000690725.1 Stegastes partitus | reverse complement strand
AATTTTGAGGTTGAGCAGCGTCTCCTCTCAGGTCATCTGTGGTCTGAATACAACTGGTCCTCAGCCGGAGCTGGGAAGACACATGTTTGTTAAAAATGAATCAGGCAAAGTGTAAAAAGATCAGAACAACCAAATGATCTCACAAACAGATTTTCTGACCTTACGCTGCAGTATAATCTCCATAAACCACTTTTTCTTGCACATAGAATTTATCTTCAGACCTGTTAAGCTGCATGTTGCTAATCCCACTGAGCAAAGCCGTGCAGTTTCAGCAAACCGTATGAATCACATCACCCTGGAAACCCGCATGCATTTAGTTGTTCATGCAAATTAACAGATAAATCTAATTCTCTGCTTGGTTCTAATTTGCTTCCCGGTTTGTTTTAAACAGTCGGTATTGCAGCTAATAGAATGCAGATTAGAAAACTGATCCGTCTGTTGGTATTTATCACAGAGAATATTCGTCGATAACATTAGTTTTCCTTTCTTTTGACCAAAAACTAATTTGCTTCTGTGACAATGTCCGACCTGAATGCATTTCTTCAGTATCATGTTTGAATATAAGAAGTTTCAGAGCTCCAATGCACAACTGTCAAACACATATATTGTCTTACAGCATCAGCAGCTCATCATTTGCTGTAAAAGTGTTGCTTATTACACACAACTGAGCTAAAGACGAGTCACGTGACATTTACAATAAAAACGCCTTACATGTGAGCTCACTCAGTCTGGAGAAGAAAACCTGGTTAATCAAGAAATTTGACAACCACTGTTGTGATGCTGATTATTTCTGTTTGGATCTTTAACGAATGCCTAACTATCTTGTATGCATGTGTCTCTGGGTTTGCAGCTCATCCTGTGTTATAAGTGTTAAATTAGTGTCCGTCATTCTCATAAATGTGCCACAACAGGATGTTTATCACAGTGATGGATACCAATTTAACACTTTTAACACAGGATGTGCTGCAAACCCAGAGACACATGTATACGAGATAGTTTGGTCTTCCGTTAAAGACCCATGAGTCGTTCCATCACCACTGACAGAGTTACTCAAGAAAGAAGCTTTTCTTCTTAGAGGAAACCCCTGAATCTCCCAGTTCACTATGTAGAGCAAATTTGTAGTATCTCTTGTGTGATTCTGTTCTTTGGATGGTTCTCCTGCTGGAATATTCCTCTTTTTCAAGCTTCTGCATACTGGGAGTC
>NW_007579589.1:36768-38854 GCF_000690725.1 Stegastes partitus | reverse complement strand
AGCCCGCAATATCCCAAAAAGTTGCCTGCCTGATCCCACTCCCCAATACTGTGAAGAGTCACCTTCTGGAAGGTGTGGTTCTTGACAACACCAGATGTCACTGCTCCTCAGCATCATGGAGGTCCCGCCGCCAAGCCATTTCACCTGATTCCGCCACCAAGAGGCTCGACACGTCTCACCTGATCCTTCCTCCACCAGCATCAAGTCCTGGGCCTGGACAGAGTCAACTGATGGTTCCCCTGGCAACGAGACTGTTCAAGAGTCACAGTCAGAAGATGTTTCTCCTGCTCCATGATCTTTGCTCTCAACTGTCCCCCATCTGTATCTCGCCCTGTCTCGTCGCTCTTGCCAGTGTCTTGCCCAGCCTCCCGAGGGTTCGTCTGCCCAGTCCCCGGAAGTACTCTGCCTTTGTCCACCATCTGCCTGACCTCCTGAGGGGCATCCTGCCAAGCTTCCTGAGGTGACTTTGCCATCGTTGCTTTTGTCGGTCTCAAGAGGTGTTGCATCTCGTCCACCACCAGCTTCCCGAGGGATTCTATCTTGTCTGCGACCACCCAAAAACCTGGCCTCCCAATGGGCCTCCTGCCCAACCTCCCAAGGGATTCCATCTTCACCTTCCTCTTGCCCAGCCTCCTGAGGGACTCCGCCTTCACTGAATTCACCAGCCTCCAGGGAAGTTCCGTCTCCTCCACCATCGGCCCTTCAGCCTGGCCTTCCGAGGGCTCCCTCCTCCTTTTCCACCAGCTTCCCAGTCGGTTCTGGCTCCTTCTCTGCAGACTTCCTGAGGGGTTCTGTCTTGTCCGCCGTTGGCCTGTTGTCTGGCCTTCCGAGGGACTCTGCCTTCGCTGGCCTCTCAAGGGGTTCCAACTCCTTCACTGCCAGCTTCCCAAGGGGTTCCATATTGTCCACCGCCAACCAACAGCCTGGCCTTCCAATGGACTCCACTTTCACTGGCCTTCTGCCCAGCCTCCCAAGGGACTGCGCCATCAATGCATTCGCAGGCCTCTCGGGGGTTCCATCTCCTCCGCTTGCTGCTCACCTCCCCTTACTCCCCTGGTTTGGTTGGCTCATTTGTTATTTTCCCTGTATATCTTTGTCAAGTGAAGTTTATTTACAAAAGGGTGAACTAAGTCTTAGATTCGATTCGATTCGATTCGATTAGATCAGATGGAACTTTATTGATCCTTTTGGTAGGGTACCTCGGGGAAATTGTTGTTTTAGAAACACGACAAGACAGTTGTACATGTCAATTAAAAAACAGGAAATGAGGAAACAGCCACCCATCCATCCATCCATCTATACACCTTAATCTACACAAGGGTCGCAGGGAGCTGGAGTCTATCCCAGCTGACTCAGGGCGAAGGCAGGGGACACCCTGGACAGGTAACCAGTCTATCACAGGGCTACACTTAGAGACAGACAACCAAGCACACTCACATTCACACCTCCGGACAATTTAGAATCACCAGTTAACTTCAACATGTTTTTGGACTGTGGGAGGAAGCTGGAGAACCCGGAGTGAACCTATGCTGCATGGGGAGAACATGGAGACTCCACACAGAAATATAATGGGCGTTCTAACTGGGATGCGAACCGGGGAACTTCTAGCCGCGAGGCGACAGTGCTAACCACCAAGTGACCTTGCAGCCCAACGAGGAAACAAATTCCAAACAAATTCTTGGCTCTCGTCGTCCTCACTAGTGTCTGCACTTGGCTTCTACATAAACCCGTGACATGTTCATGCAGTTACTCTGACTGGAAATCACAGGTGGACTCAGTTTAGCTTCATGAGTCACAGCTAGATTCACTTGTTTTGCTTTGAGTTTCTACTTTGGGGCTTGAATTTAAAATAGTCTTTCAAAAGTATTTATTTTTGAATGTCAATAAAATACTACTGTTTTGTATTTCTCAGGTTTTATGCATGTTTAGTTTCGACTTCCACTGTGTTGTTGTGATGATGCTGTATGTTTGCTTTACACAGTGTCATGCAGCCATGATGAAGCATGAAATTCAAAAAGTATCAGTGACACAGTTTGTCATTTGTTCCTCTTTGACTGAAGCAAAGTGAAACTCCCCTTTCCTCTCA
>NW_007579589.1:34928-36049 GCF_000690725.1 Stegastes partitus | reverse complement strand
ATTGTTGGAGCTGTAACATTTGTGAACAGCTGCTTGAATCCACTCCTGTATGCATTTGCATCTTACAACATGTGCCAAAGAACCACAACAAATAATGCAGCCACTGTCACCACAGATGAAGAGCTACAACAATGATATCACTGAGGTGAAATCAGTGACAGTTTCTGCTCGACCGTCTCTGTTTTGCCTGAATTTTATCTAGAATAAAATGTAAATATTTAAAAAGATGTTTGTGATTTTTAAGCTTGATATATCAAATACTTTCCGAGATGAAATTTCAGCAGATTGTTGTGCAATTTCAGTTTATGTTTGGACAGCAATCAGTAAATCAGAGTTGTGGAGTTTCAAAATGGTTGTCCAAATATACCTAACCTAAAAGAGGTAGTGAGAGGCTATTCCAGTCAAAGACCCACGCTGACTGTCACAGGATATGATGCTTTGTGTTTTTGTTTAGCTGTAGATGGTTTGTGGTTTTCTGATGAATTTTGAGATTGAGCAGCATCTCCTCTCAGCTCATCTGTGGCCTGAACACAACTGGTCCTCAGCCGGAGCTGTGCAGATACAAGCTTGAGTCTGTGTGAAGCCGACAAACTGTACGAATCACGTTGCCATGGAAACCCACGTGCATTGTTTGTTGACTCAAAAAAATAAAATAAAAATACAGATAAATATTCTTTTATGCTTCATTCTCATTGGTTCCAGTCTCTTTTTCATTGCTGGTACTGCAACTAACAGAAGGCAGATTAGAAAAGCAATCAGTCTGGTATATATATTTAAAAGAATATGTCACATTCATCTGGATAAAAACTAAACTAGTGGGCTTCACCGTGGGACAGCGTCAGAGATAAATCAGCTTCGGGCGGCTGTGGCTCATCAGAGCTGGTTGTCCTGTCATTGTAAAGTTGGCAGTTCGAGCCCCTGTCCGTTTAGAGTGTGCACGTGGTTAACAAAGAAAGCTGATAAGCACTGATGCTGATTATCTCTGATTGGGGTTTTAGATTTTGCACACAAAGAAAGTCTGGATATGTGAATATTACTTCATAGTTCACGCCTCAGCTCACCCTGAACTGCAGCAGCTGATGGACCTTTAACAGAAGATGCAACTATCTTCTATGCATGTG
>NW_007579589.1:20039-34455 GCF_000690725.1 Stegastes partitus | reverse complement strand
GCAATGAGCAGGACGTTTATCAAAGCAGGAGATACTAATAATAACTAATAATAACATTTGATAGCTGCTGTGCCGCATTGGACAAGATGCCTTTTGCAATATGTTTGAAAAAGTTTCAGTTGTGTCACAGGTAGGGTTTAATCAAAATGTCTCGTGTGCATTCGCTTCAAGTCTTTTTTTAGAGTTTAAGACTTGGATTCGGGCCAAATCTCTTCGTCGTTCCTCGTCTCTGTGCACCGTCTGAGCTTTGAAAATTTGATAAAAAGCTCCTGTTTCGGTTGCATTTTTGCCGAAAGATGCGTGAAGAACGCCGCCCACAAGTTTTTCACAAATAAATATGCTCTGAAAGTGGACTAAAGAAATTTAATAACATCATAAAAAATAACAACAGAATGGCTAAAACGAAAGCGAACTATAAATATACCTGTGTGCGTTGAGGTGAAGGTAATTTTCTCTCTGATGCTAAAGTAAATTCTGCTCTGACAGTCTGTCTGAATGCAACAGTAGTCTGCTGGTGCTTGTGCGGTTGCTATTTGGAATATAAAATTAGACAAACTAATCACATCCGCTATTCAGAGGGGGTGTGGGTGAGGAACTTGCATGTATGTCTGGCCTCTGAAATGATGTTTCTGAAATAGTTGTCTGCCTAAGCCTCTTAGCTTTTACAGGAGACATCCGATTACAGGAAACAACTATTAATGAAAAGATTGACTAAATGTTTGCACTGGATCCCATCCAATAACTGGAGTGATCGTCTGTCTTCACTGTTTCACAACAGACACAGATATAAACCAACAGGAGGAAGGCTGTAGAGAGGAGACTGTGCTGCACTGATAATACAAATGAAACTGTACAATACTATATCTGCAGCTGTCCAGGCAGAACACCTCAGCCCGAACACTGAATGGGCTTTAGATGTGATACAAACTGGTTTGCATGACACAGTTTAAACATACAAATCACAATGAATACAAATCATCAAATTATCAAGTAACTGTACCACAACTGAAAGTCCGACATAAAAGATGTTGCTAAAAGACAGAAAGATAGAAAATATGTTGGATGCCAAACTGTCGCCACTCTCATGCTGTGAATGTGAAGCTAGCAGCGGGCTAGCTTAGCACAAAATGTGTCTGCAATGGAGAGTTATGTGCCTGAACATGTCTTAGCCAAGCAGCAACTTCCACAAGTTCCAAAAACTGCAGTTCCTTAAATGAATTCAAAAAATGACACCTGCCACTGCTCTGCTGCATATTAAGTATATTTATGGTGTTCACTGCTTCGGCTAATAGTCTTGCTTGAAAACAAATATCCAAAATCTCAGTTCTCCTGCAGACTGCATCAGGTTGTCCTCCAGGATTCCTCTACACTTTGCCGCATTCATTCACCCTCTACCTTTACAAGCCCTCAAGACTGCTGGTGAGAAGATCCCCACATCATGATGCTGCCACCACCGTGCTTCATCATGATGCTGCCACCACCGTGCTTCACATCATGATGCTGCCACCACCGTGCTTCACATCATGATGCTGCCACCACCGTGCTTCACATCATGATGCTGCCACCACCGTGCTTCATCATAGGGATGGTGTGTTTGTGATGATGTTCAGTGTTCTGGTGTCCGCCAAACATAGCATCTAGTCTAATGGACAAAAAGTGCCATTCTGGTCTCCTCAGCCCAAAGAACCTTCTTCCAGGTGACTTCGGAGTCTCCACATGTCTTCTGATGAACTCTAGTCTTTGACTGGTGAAGAACAGACAATAGTTGTTGTATAAACAGTCTCTAACATCTCAGCTGCTGAAGCTGGTAACTCCTTCACAGGAGTCATAGGAGTCTTGGTGGCTTCCGTCACTAGTCTCCTTCTTGTAAGTCCTTCAGAGGACTCATAGGAGTCTTGGTTTTATGTATAAATGTCTCTTCCAACTTGGTCTTTCTGTGGTCAAGGTGTGGCTCATTTTTACTTTTTATTTGTAGTTGGATTGCTTTATCCTCAACAATGCATCATATTCTGTAACTTTTGTACCTAAAATCTAACTCTACGGTTACTATAGCTGTCAGATAGCACCTCAACTGTCCATTTGACACAGAACAACCTTTGTGTGTCTTTGTGCACCACATGCTTTCCTGATGGTGTCGTTCTCCAGCACTCAAGCAGCGTTGGAACCGAGATAACTTTCTCAGAATTTCTTTGGTACTCTTAAAGCTTTTACTTCATCTCCTCTGTGGCTGTGCTTATTCGCTTAACAAAGAATTTTCAGCGAAGCCTGTGTTGTTCTTCCACAGAAGGGTCTCCTGACATTTACTTCATCCATGTCTTTTCTTTGTGCTCCGTCCAGCTTTCGTCGATGCACGAACTCACAGAGCCGACGCAGCGCCGATACGTTGGGTGAACCAGGAGATGCAGGAGGTCTTCCTCTGAGCGTGGGGGCTTGTTCCTGGGGTCGCTCTGCTGGTGTTGCCCTCAGAGGCGGAGGAAATCCAGTCTGGGTCCAATCTTGGCCTTTTGTCGTGCTGAACTCTGTCTAGACACCGCTGTTAATAAAAGCAGCAACCCAAAGGGTCACAACTACTGCACACAGTGTGATTGTTTGTGCTGTTTGTGACTCAGTGTTTCCCCCGGCTGCTCCTTTGGGCCCAGGCAGCGTTTTTTCTGGCCTCTTCTCAGCAAAGAAAGAATCCCGTTCCCATGCAGCCATGACTTCTCCTCCACATTCTGCGTATGTACTCCCGCCAAGATGACAGAACACACACTTCTGCTCATCAGAAGGGGGTTTTCCTGACCCTCTGCAGAGAAAAGAAGAAAGCGTCTCGAGCTAAATGTGCACATGCATGTTTACAGTCTTCTGTCTGAGAACACCAAAATTAAATTAACACGATTTTTTGTTTTCCTCCGTCGATGCACCAGATGAAGCTTGGAGCGTTACGAAAACATAACTCACGGAGTAATTATGGCTGTGATGCCTATAAATCACATCTAGCGCTCTCTGCTAATCATAAAAGGATTTTAATCACTCAAATTGCACGAGGAGGAATTCCAGCTCGCTGAGAACTCCATCTAATCAGCGAGAACTTGCGAAAACACAAAACGTATTCCTGTTTGTGCTGGATGTCAAATGAACCGTCTTTCATTTCAGGCTTATCTGCTTTCTGGCTAACTTGGAGCTGCAGTGAGAAGACTGATGTCACTCCCATGTCTGAAAACATGAAGGTGTAGGCTGGAGCCAACAGTGGTTAGCTTAGCTTAGCTTAGCAAGAAGACTGGAAACAAAGGGGAAACAACGAGCACAGTTCGGTCTGAAGGCAGCAAAAACAGTAAATCTGTGCTCCACTTGTCTTGGATTTTGCTCAGAGTTTACTGGTTTGTTATTTTGGTGTAAGTTCTGTAAAATATTTTGGCAGAATTTGGAGAATTTCTTGTGTTTTTTCCACACCTGGGATTATCTGAGCCATTTTAACGGCTCAATATCTTCAGAAATCGAACTCCCACGGCCATAAGCATTGGCTGGGACACAAACAAAAGAGTGTCCAGCAGATCCAAATGGACAAATGGCTCCAGCAGGGGTCAGATTTTGGATAATTGCCCTTTAAAAACAGAAATAAATGGTGAAACTTTCAGACTAGTGTGGTAAGTTCCAGTAAGTATGTAAATACATATATAAATATATGGATGTATTCATATTTTCTACCAAAAATACAGACTTTAGTCAACGTTTCACCAACGTTCGAGGCCTCTATCGTCGAGAATTTGATGCATGGCTACAGATGGCGATGTCTGCTTTGACAAAAGCTTCACAGCACACAGCAGGACTTTTACCACACATACATTGATTATTGATTGTTTTATAATCAGTGTAAGTTTGCGTGTATGTCTGGAAGCAATTTAAATTGGGGAAATCCATGTAATTTGCATACATTCCCTATAAGCTACAAACAACAATGCTAACACAGCTAAAAATGCTAATAATGGTTGAAAGGTAAACGAACACGCCACTGTTTTTCTCCTATAGCAGAATGATAATGAGCTGCAGTCAGATTATTGTCCAGCTCAATGGGAACAGATCTGCATATGAGTGACTAGCCCCGGTGCAAAGCTAAGCTAACTAGCCGCTAACTGTGGCGTGACAGTGTTATCGATCTGCACTCGGTGAGAAACTACAGTCGGCTTGAAACACAAAGTTTATTTTTTCACTTGCTAATTTAATTACTGGATGTGTGGGAGTGCTGCAGTGGAAACAGGGTCACTGGTCAGGACTGGGAATCTGTCAGTAAGCTGGGCCGAGTCCACGGAGAACCAGAGATAACATGACATCGCTGCCCTGGGATGGTAGATGACTCATCGCTGCTTTGCTCATTCCTCACTTCTCACGCATCGAGGATATTCTGTCCTTTTCCTCTCTCCCCATCCTTTGGTTATTAATCTTTCCTGTGCTGTCCTGCCCTTTCTTTCTGTCTTTTTAACTCCTACAATCCCGTTTACTGTCTCTACATCCAACAACACATCCCATTCGCCTCCAGCTGGCAGCATTCACAGGTCAGCCAGGTGCAAAGAGACATGAGTGAGGAGAAGCAGTGATGAGGAGAGGAGGTGGTTTACCTTGGCTTACTTCGCCATCTCTGCATCTTGTAACAGAGCTTTTCTGATTCACATCCAGACAAAACTCCCAGTTTTAGTGCAGTAAAATGGAAATCCCCTCCCAACAGCACCAGTTTAAGTGGAATATTCAGGTTCTGGGTGACCTCCGTGTCTGATAACATGATCTCCAGCTGCGAGTATGACTCAATATGTAAATACAGCGTTTGGATCGTGACTGAAATGAATCTTTCCTTATCTGAAGTTTGTTTGAGGAGCAGAGTTTGTGGGATGAAACGATCAGAGAAATATCTGGCGTTGAGCGTTTGTGTGTGTTTGGTTGAATCTTCAAGTGCATACATGTTTGTGGGTGAGTCGTTGGACATTCCAAGCGGTTTGCCTAATGCGAGGTATAATTGTGCCATAACATGCCCACCAGACAGCTTCTGGAGGGAGCGATGCTTGTTTGTTTGTGTCGAGCGAAGCACATTCAGACATAATGCGTGCATGTGTGGAAGCAGTCATCGGTGCAGCAGGTGGTGGGACGGAGCAGGTGCCAAAGCAGGCGGCTGAAGTAATGACACGTATGCAGCAACAAAACACACAACGTAGGGTAACGCATCACAAGAATTAGTTCAAACTGATATGCACGCAAATTAACTGAAAATTCATTTAGACGCGACATACAACTAAAGCGAGCACATGTCTGCATCATGGAAAACATCTGACTGAGAGACTTGACAAAGATGGAAAAGGATCCAGAAGATCAGTGAGCAGCTACAACCCAGTGCAGCCCAGTGTGAGCAGGAACCAGGAGGTCCAGAAGGAGCCATAGTAGCTCTGATCAGGGCTGCAGTGGTCGTCCTCCTACAACGACTCCACGGACAGTCAACTACTGTCACTATGGAGCTGTGAACACCAGACAAAGGCAGCTGCTTCAGACTTGGCACAGGGCTTATCAATGGAGACCAGAGTTAGTGTGAAGCTCAGACAGCGTGAAGGACACTTCAGAACATCAGCCTCTATGGACGGAGGACCAGAACTAAACCTGGCTGCTGCTCACAGCTAAACTTCCACATCAAAGTTCACCAAAGAACATGAACAGAAGCCTGATGGATGCTGGAGAACATCCTCTGGTCAGATGGAGATCAATGTGTTGGGCTCAGATGGAGTCCAGATGTTTGGTGTGAACCTGACCAGGACCACCACAGTGGATGCATGGTCCTGCCAGTGAAGCACGGAGGTGGCAGCATCATGATGTGGGGCAGCATGAGGGCAGAAGGTGTTCTAGATGCTCCATGAATGTCTGAGGAGGAACCAATACATAAAACAACCAGAAGGAGATGAAATAATGACCACAAAAACGTGCAAAATGAACACAAAAAAGACAAAAAACTGCCACACAGAGACATAAAATAAACACAAAGAGACACAATACAACTAAAGGGAGGCTCGAAATGAACACAAAGAGATGCAAAATGATGGCGACAGTGTGAACGATTGGTGTGAACCTGATCAGGACCACCACAGCGGATGCATCGTCCTGACAGTGAAGCATGGAGGTGACTGAAAATGATTCAAAATGACTTGAAATTTGTCCAATACGACCCAAAACTATCCAAAGCTACTCAACGTGTGTCCAGCTACAGCCTGGACGAGCATGTTCCTGACCTGAATCCAGTTCAAGGATGCACACATTTGTTCTTATGCAAGACTGAAACCCTCCAGATCTGTGAAGTTCCAACTTTGAAGCTATGAAGTCTGATCAGTACCTGCTGGGAGAGATTAAACTGGGAGTCGCCCAGGAACATTCGACTCGGGAGAATCTGAGGAATGCAGGTTTAAAGTGTAAATTAGCCGAGAAACCGAGACCGTCTTGTATTTTTCTGCCTCAGCGCGGTGATTTAGATGTGAAGGGCTGACAGAAAGACGATCCTGAACAGTGTTCTCCAGCACCGTGCCTTCATTTCACTCAGATCTGGCCTTTTCTCAGACTTCAGCTTCACAGAAGTTTCCACAGCGACCTACGGATGCCTTCATGAGGGACATAAACGCATCACTCTGAATGCATGTATTCGACAGTTTGAGCTCTCGGGGTTTTCCTGCCGTCTGGAGTCTCGGTGGAGGATTTATACTCAGGATCAGCGCTGTTGTGCAGAAATAGGTGCATGTTCTCTTGGCAACACGAAGTCGCTCTGAAGATTAAACTGGGAGGGAAACGTCTTTTTGCACAGACGCCGTAAATCCTTTGCCACTTCTATTGAATAAATCTGAAATTTGACATAATAGGAGGAGGATGCGTGATTAAATCATAACGTGATTAAATTCTAATTAAAAGCAGCGGTTATTGTGAACATGGGATCCGAGCGTTTGTCTTCCTGGTGAGCTCACTGTTTTTAGCTTTTTTTCGTGGTCAGAAACGACACATCGGACATTTTAAAAGCGCTTGATTTAGATTTTATTTTCATGCGCTCACATTTTGCGGTAGAACCGAAATGAACGGCGGCAATTCGGCGCGCAGACGGAAAGCTTCCTCCGTTGTTTGTTTTATGGTGATGACGAGAGCAGCGTGCAGGCCGTTCACATGAATCAGGCTCATGCATGAGTCACACGTCGACAACGTTGTGCATAAATAGCAATATGTCAGCGACTAAACATCTCACTAATCATGATTTTAAGACTGCAGTTTGCACACAGACAAACGTATTCAGGTTGAAGAAGCTTTAAGCGCTGATCACTACAGCAGATGCCGAATACTTCATTGTCATTAACTGTATTTTATTTGACCAATATTTAGCAGGTTTTAAACGTCCCATATGGTGAAAACTGTTGTGTTTTATTTGCACAACAAATGTTCTGCTGTCGGCTGCAAGAGTGAACACAAGAGTCTTCATGCATGTCCAGCATCGTTCACTTTTCTCTCTGCTCTGCTGGATTTTTGCCACATGACTGTTGGTCTGGTTAAATCCAGTAACTGTTTGGTGTCTAAAATGTAAAAACAAACCCAAAAAAATGGTGAAAAAATGGTGTGCAGCACCCAAAGATGTTCAGTTCACTGTCATAGAGGAGAAAATAAAAATAAAATATTCATATTTATGAAGCTGTAATCACGGAATTTCGACTTTAAAACTTAAAATTAACTTAAAATTAGTGATACCAAGCTGTCAGCTAATTCAGTATTTGTTGGGGCTCCAATATATATTACTACGACTGAAATGTTCATTTGCCAATATACCATCTAAAGCTGTACTTAATTTAACTCCACAAATGTTCTGCTGCAGGAGTGAACCTGAGAGTCTTCATGCACCGCCTGCATCTGAGGAGCAGCTTTAATCCAATTTATGTCTCACAGCCTCAAACGGACACAGCATTAAACTAAACTGTCCTCCTACGCGGTCACTTTAATCCCTTTAACAGCTGGTTTAGCGACTATTAAAAAAAAAGAACATTTTTAAACGTTGCATGAACTTTGCAAACATTACAGCAACAGTTCAACAAACTTAATCTCCTTCATGAGGCTGATGATTCAGTTCAAGGCCTTTAAAGTGACTTAAAGGCCAAATAATTGTGACAATATGTGGTGACGTTTGATGTAGCAAACATCTGAGTCCCGACAAACGGGCTGACATGTGCTGACTGTTGGTCTTATCTCTGCAGCAGCAGCAGCAGCAGCAGGACGGTTCTGTTGTTCTGTTGCTCCAAGTCAAAACAGATGTTGTGCGTCTGTGGAGGCGTGTGTTTGTTGGACTGTTGGTTGTGTGTGTGTTTGCTTTCCTCAGTGGCAGGACAAGTGTGTGGTCTCAGTGTTTAGACTCTGCGCCGCGCTGAAGGACTCTTGTTTGTGCTGCTGTCGTATTTATTCTTGTAACTCGGGATCAGAAACCTGAGCTCCGTGTGGACGGACGAGCGAAGCGAGCGGCGATCCGCACACAAAGCCGGACAGAAGAGTCGGGATTCTTCAGAGTTGAAGTCGACCCTGCGATGACTGATTTCCACAAAGATCTGCGATAACTGGTCACTTTCCTTCATCCAAATGTTGCATGGAGCTCATGAGCTGCCAGCTGTTGACCAAAGAGTGACGTTTCCCTCCTGAAGAATTCAGTTTAGAAAAGCTTTGAGAGAAGTCCAGTCCCTTAACTGTAGATTGTATTTTGACTTTTTGAGATGCGATAAAAACCAAAGTTTGAGAACTGCTGCTCTTAAAGTATCCAAATCCCGACTGCATTAGGCGTAATTAAAAAGTTCAGAGACTGTGTCGAACACTTGATTTTAATCCGGCTGTTAAATGATTCTCCTGTGCAGCGCTGCTCTGCTCCCAGCGCTCCTGCAGCATCCCTGAGGTCTTGTTTTTGTTTTTTAATCACGTCAAGCAGCTTCTGTGAGAATTTTCTTTAGTGTTTCAAAACCATTTAACTCGGATTTCATTTCAGGAAAGACGACAAATGTTGCAGGAAATCAGGTGAACGGGAGCGACGGGAAGTTCTGTTGTTGTGGTTAAAAAAAAAGGTTTTTAATTTATCAGCTAACTGTAAAATAAATACGTAAATAACTGTTTCACTATATTTAAATCCTCTAAAACTACATATATAATTATTACTGATATTCACCATTATTTGAAAGAAAGATTTTGCATATTAAGGATTAAACAAAGAAAAAAAATCCATATAAAAAATTATTCTTTCACTGCTTTGTTAAATTACACATTATGACTAGTTAAAATTACACTTTTAACGTATTGGTTTACCAAAGAAAAAATAGGCCCAAACTGTCAATTAATAATTTTTAAAAACATAATTGGTTCTTTTACAACTTGTGACTGTAAAATGACTCCGTTTACTTTATTTAAATCCACATCAATATTTCACAGACATCTGGAACTAGTTGAAAAGAAATCACGTCTATTAAGGATTGAAAAATCATCATTTTACAGATTTTTTCCTGTTTTGTTAAATTGCAGAAAATATTTAGTAAAATCACAGAAAGAAAAAGGCCGAAACTGTGAAAAATATCCACATTAAAAATCTTTATTTTCACAATCAGTCACTTTTCTATGCAAAATGAAACGGTTTACTGCATTTAAATCCACTTTAATATATTGTTTTACTTATATTTGCTGTTTTGTTTGCATTATTTTAATAGATTTTAAATGTTAAATCATTTCTTTTTGTATTTTTCTGACACTTCTGCTGTCAGATTTATATATATATATTTTTTAGAGGTTTCCTTTTCAACAAATTCAGCTTTTTTTCTACATTTTATGACAAATTAAAACAGCTGTACATGTATTTTTGTGTATTTTCCTTCACCTGTTAAGTCCAGATGTGGAAACCTGACTGGCAGGTTTAGTAAAAGTCCTGCACACACAAAACTAAAATCAGTTCTGGAGGCTGAAGGTAAACTATGAACCAGATCTCGTGCAGCTGAACTGTTGGTTTTGGACTTGACTGACTGAAGAATGTAATATTCTGTGTCTAGCTGTCTTTTTCTTGGAATAACGGTTTTGCAAGTGTTTCTAAAAAAAGCCCCTCATCACGGCGTAATGACTGAAGGCTGGAGTCATGGGAAATCCAAGTGCTGCTCTGGAAAAACGCAACGTTCACCGAATCCGTAGCTGCAGCTCATCAGCTGAGGAGGTGCTGCAATCACAAGTTGTGATGCCTTGGAAAGTACAGTCAGCGGATCGTATTAATACCAGATGCACTAATTGTACTTCATAAGGAGAAATGTTGGTAGAAGCTGATGTGGAATGAGAACCAGGCCGGATCCTCTCTGCAGGCCGGCGCTGTGCAGACGACAGAATGAACTTTCTGCCTGCAGGGCGTGGCGCTAAATGGCAGGTTATGAGCGAGATTATGAGGATTTAAAACCTCGAGATGCGACGCTACCTCGTATCTGCTCTGCTATCAGCGCAAAGTGAGGACAATTACCGCGTGCAGCACTGTAATCTGGGCTCAGACACAACGCCCCGCGGCTGGCCGACGGCCGCATTAGGAAGCCATTTAGCAGAGCAACGTTTCCATTTCCAGGAGAGACGACCAACAAATTTACCTTCTGCAGAAACTCTGCAGCTCAGATGTAATTTAAGCCGCTGACAAGCATCTCTTTTGTACGTCTAAACAGTGAGCGTGAGCCGCTGTTGGTGCTCAATCCTCAGAGATGATGTGGAACAAGACTGTCAGGGTGCAGGTCAATGCATTGTACTGTGTCTTTGGAGAACAAATTCAGAGATTTGCTCCTGAATAACTGCTGAAAACATGTGAGCTGTGGACTCACGTTTGTGTTTAGAATCTTATCAGCAGGTCACAAATCACTGCTCAGTCATGCACTTGAGCCAGACTTTGCAAAACTCCTCCACCTGACATTTATTAAACCACTAGAGCCATTAGCATTAGCATTAGCAGCCCTCCTGCCCAGCCGCCACGCCTCCTGCAGCCTAAAGTTTGTTTGCTACGAAATGCATCTTCACTGGACGCCAGAATTTTCAGACCAGCTCGGCCTTCTTGTTTAAAGTTCCTCAGAACGATGAGACGAAGAACACGTGGGGTAATTTTCTGAGAACACTCACCTCTGCAGTTTGACAAACATCCTTCAGTGGAATTCACAGGACGCCTGATCTGTTACAAAACAAAAAGAAGAAACAATAAAATAAGAACAGGTGTAAACTATGAATTACATGAGATAAAAAAAAAACTGAATCTACAACAAGTAGAGCTGCAAGATGAAGGAAAAGAGTTTTTTTTCCCTGCCATATATAGTACGATATGATACGATATGTTTTGGCCTTTTTCTGAGTGTTTGTGCAAAAGGAAGACGACAAAAGAGGAAAATCCAACCTACTGGATCAATGAATAAAAGCAGCATGGATCAGAACCAGAGAACAGAGGAGCAGGATGTTGGAGATACATCCAGCACGATGGTGGAACATCTTTCTACATCTGACGAGCAGAGCAGAGAGGAGAAGTCTGGAAACATGGAGCTAGTTCAACATCTGCATTATGTAAAGACAAAATGACCACAAGGAGACACAAGATGACATAAATAACACAGAAAGCAGCAAACACAAGGCACAAAATGACATGAAATGACACAAACAAGATGCAAAACGACTTTTAAGAAGCACAAAATGACATAAACGAGACAAAATGACACAACTGACCCAAAACTACACAGACGAGACACAAAAACAACAAAAATGAGACACAAAATGATAAAAACGAGGCACGAAATGAGACAGAAATGAGACAGAAGATCACTGCTGGACACTGTTGGACACGTCAAGTCTGGATTTTTACATTATTTGTTTAAAAAAAAATGAAGAAATTGTTCCTTTTTTGTGATTTATTGCGTTAAAATCGTGTCATCGGTGCAGAATTTTAGTGAAAAACGCTGTAAAAGTTGTCATCTTTCACATATGACTGATTTTTTAAAGTATTTTAAAACCAAATTTTGTAATTTAGCATCTTTTTAATTCATTCAAACCCAGCAGGCTGCTGACAACAGCTTTCTGTGCTGTGATAAACTCAGAACACTGATTTTTTTACTACTTTAACTGTGTTTTTGGGCCTTTTTCTGTGTTCTGCCGTTCAGGCTCTGACGACCTTCCACTCGGTGAAAACCTGGACTCGGTCTGCTGGACTCGCAGCAGAGAAAACTCCCCCCATGGCCTCGGTCATGTGAGATCGTGGGAGACGGTTTGGCAGCGCTGTGACTTCACGCTGAATACATAATGACACACGGATAAATCACCACCTCGCTGCTGGATGCTTTTCTTTATCGTCTTTGTCTCCGTCTGGATCCGGCTGTATGGAAAATATAGACGTCGCGTCCAAGTCGCACCGAAACACAAACAACCGGATCCTCAGCCAGGATGCTGTCGACCCGACACTTGATTCCTATTTGGGACTTTTCTGCCTCGACCTCGTCTCGTTCTCTCAGAAGCTTCATAATCCTCCTTTAGTTCACCGAGTCCTGCAGATACCAGAACGGTGCTGCTGCAGATATCCAAGCTTGAAGACGTCACTGTGCGGCTCATTTTTAATGTGTTCTTGATTTCTAGCTGTTGTCATTCTATGTAGCTTAGAATAAAAATAAAACACTGAGCTTCCTTCTGGGTCTGCTTTCAGGCTTCAGAGGACAAAACGAACAGATAACACTCATAAAGGTGATAAAGAACTAAAAAAAAAGCAAAATATTTCAGTTATTCATCCAGAATTGATCCTTTTTTCTCAGAAACACGATCGATAAGGGTTCATTATTCCTGCATTGCTGCTGATTCTTCTCTTCAGACTGTGATTTCTTCTTCTTCACTTGCAGCGTCAGAAACTTCTCTTGGATGCTTCCTTGTGTTTTCCTTCATGTTCTCCACCCTTCAATCTTAACTTCTATAAACTATTTGATTTCAAACCCTCCCGAAAAAACACCTGGAAGATTTAAAAATAGCTAAAATTGCTCCATATCTCATCAACATGTCCCCAAAATAAAGTGTTTGCATTAATCTGAGTCTATAAAAGACAAAAAATCCTGATTCTCCATGACAGGAGTTCTCAGGTTGAACTGCAGCCAGTGTTTCCTCAGAGAGACGGAGAGGAAAACATCTTTCTACTGATGGTGGAACATCTTCCTACATCTGATGGTGGAACATCTTTCTACATGATGGTGGAACATCTTTCTACTGATGGTGGAACATCTTCCTACATCTGATGGTGGAACATCTTTCTCCATGATGGTGGAACATCTTTCTACATCTGATGAGCAGAGCAGAGAGGAAAAGTCTGGAGAGGCTGGAGACATGGAGATAGTTTAATATCTGCAGGATGTAGGATCTCCATGTTTCGTACAGTCTTGGTAATGCCTCCTGGCACTTGTTGTACAAGTTAATTCCAGGTTTTTTCAATGTTTTTTTCCTTCTTCTTCATGATTTAAATCATTCTGACTGCACAGAAGATGAGCTCTCTCCTTCTTCATTCTGTTTCTATAGAGGTGAAGAACTTCATGTATATGAAAAATAAACACAGTGAGACGAATGTGAGCAGAGAAACTGCTGCTTGGAGCTCAACGGGTTCATTTTGTTTTTTTGTAAATCAGAAGCAGGACAGTAAATCTAACAGCGGCAGGTCTGGAAGGCCTCAGCAGTGTCGAACTGCTCATTTCAGAGTGTGTGTTTTTCTACAGATTATACTTCATACATTCAAATAATCGCCAGTTTTTAGCACCAACAGCTGTCAGCAGTTGCTTGTGTTTGGCCGTCAGCTGAGCAGCTCCTCTGCACAAACACTCATCCCTGGACCGTGTTGTATGACAAGTATTTATCGGCTGGATTCCTCCGCGCTGCCTCATAACTGGTGTGTTTATAATCACGGCCTTCCTGTTTGTTGGAGCAGAAATAAAAGATGCTTCAGAGCTGATTGCGGTCCGAGGCACATGTGTGGTGGTTGGCCGTGTGGAGGAGCTTCTTAGCAGATAATTAGTGGACGACTCTGGCGTGCAGCCGCGACACGCCGAGTCCGACCAGCAGCTGATCTGGACGCCGTCGGCTCAAACCGGTCGTCACGTCTTCACCAGCTCGGTTAAAAGCTTCACCTGTGGGAGTCGCTCTGAAGCATCTTTAATCAAACCTCCCGCCAGCTGGCTGCTGCTGTTCCTGTGAAGCTGCATCGTGGGAATCTGTGACGGATTCAGAGCAGCAGCTGCCGGTCGTTTTATCTAATTGATATTGTTGCTTAATCGCTGCGCTTCAAGCATCGATGTCAAAACATTCAGTTTGTTCCACGCTTTCATTCTTATTCTGTTTCCAGAGCAGCGACAAGTGACTCATGCACTTTGCATTTACATTCCTCCATGCAGTT
>NW_007579589.1:0-19134 GCF_000690725.1 Stegastes partitus | reverse complement strand
AAATCTAACAATCGTTTCCATTTCTAAAGTTTTTCTGGCTGTTATATTGATCGTGACACATTAGAACAAACAGAGGATTAAGATGCACAAAACTAAACCCAGGTCCAGATCCACAGTTTCACTTTTCAGTTACACATCTTTGAACTCTCCCAAAATCAGGAATCTGGCGTTTATTCCACCAAGTTCAGAGGAAAATCTGGGTTCCCTGAACAGCAGCTTTTAAACGAGTAAAAAAAAAACTAGACCAGCTGTTTCAGTAAGTGACAGAAAATTACAGAAACAAGAAGGGAGTTCACCCGGCGCTGCTTTGTAAATAAAAAAACAGAAACCAGATTATAAAGCACACGGTGACGTTAGCCGGACAATGAGATGGACATAAAACATGCAGGGCTGTGATTTACAGGCAGCAGCAGCAGGCGTATAAACTATCATCTGAAACACAGGTTCTGGATGTTTGTTGGACGGACGAGCTTCAAGGTTGTTCCTTTATGGTCCTCATAAAAAGGACAAATTATCTAAAGAAAAAACGAGCAAGAAAAAAAAACATATTTTTAAGGTGAAGTGAGGACGGTTATTCCTCACAGCCGCTGGATGAGCTGCTCCACCTGAAGCACCTGGTCGATTATGTGTCAACGTTGTTTTATCAAAAATGTACCAGAGACTAAATATCACTGGAAAAAGGTCCAAGAGATATTTTATCCAACGTTTATTCTGTCAGAAAGTCCCTCTGAGATCTTTTTATTATTGCAAGAGTCCTGGTCAACGTAGCAGCCGCACAACAAATTAAAATTAGAAAATCCTGTCCAACAATCCTCATTAAACACAGCTGATTAAACAAAACAAACAAACAAACAAACAAACACGTACCTGGTGAACACATGACGTCTTTTCCATCCGAAGCCGTAAAGTTCATGAAGGAAAAACTGATCGCCAAAGGACACTGAAATAAAAAAGAGGAAAAAAATGAATCAATGCATTTCATAAATATGTAAATAAGCAGTAAAAATTCTGGCAGCAATCCTGATGTGATGCTGTAACGTTTAAAAACTGTGTTTAAAAGAAAGAAAGAAAGAAAGAAAGAAAGAAAGAAAGAAAGAAAGAAAGAAAGAAAGATATATATGACGCCAAACTCTGCACATCACCACAAACACCATCTCACTGTGAAGCACGGCGGCGGCAGCATCATCACAGCGGGACTCTTCTCGGCTTTGCGTTTATGTGACGTGTTTTATTTTAAAAGGTATTTTATACATTTTGCTTTGTATTATTGTGACATGAAACCACATATGATTCAAAAAAACATCACTAGTTGACCTCTGCATTATCATTTTTTTGGTTAATTTGTGCACAAAGATGGAACTTTAATAGACTTTAACGCATTAATTAACACAAAAACAACGCGTTAAAGTCCCACCCCCTAATATACTTTCAAGCATGAATTACAATTAATTAATTCCAACAAAAATAACACGTTAAAAAAATCAATGCATTTAATCACAGTTTGCATCCAGACAACACGGAACATTTGTCAGCGTCTGGTTTCATGATCCACCGATCACATGATGCACGAGATGCGTCAGCGCTACGCCAACAACAACAAACATGGAGGAATCTGATTAGAGTTCATCGCTTGGACTGATGGAAGTTTCATTTTAACGAGCTGCCTGATGGAAGCCTGGACCAGAGCCTGGTTTTGTGCAACTTGTGCAAAAAAGACTTTGCATCCCGCCGAAGCACATCCAGCTGACGGTCCCACATGAAGGCAAAGCAGCGAGCACAGAAACCGCCGGAGCTGTTAGCGCTAGCAGTCCTGGATAGCCACGAATGTTACTTTTGTTGTAATTAATTAATCGTAACTAGTGCATTAAAGTCTCACCACTAAACTTTAGATGTTTTTTTCATATTTCAACTCACCTGTAACCAGAGATTATTTGATCTACTTGTTCAGCTTTGCAGACCAGATGCTACGTTTACTGACACCAAACGCTGCCCATTATCACAAACACTCTGTGAAGCACGGCGGCGGCAGCATCATCACGGAGGGACGCTTCTCGGCTTTGCATTTACTGAACCGTTATAGGAAATGATTTGATCTGTTTGGCTGATATTGCAGATTCTGAATCAGGTGCATGTCAAGAAATAACGGTGAACATTTTAAAAAGCCTCAAATTTCACAACATATTATCTTGTAAAGTATTTGAAAGTTAAAGCTCAAGCTCCACAGATGCCATCGCAGCATCCAGAGTTTATGATATAAAGGTTTCATATGAATCGTGGTTTTTGAGCAGAAGGAACCTGATGATTTGAGAACTTTGGGGTGCAAAGTGCTGACGTGGTCCTTTTAGTTTCACCTCCTCATCGTCCATCCTCCTCGGCTCCTAACCTTCTGTTTGTGCCGTCCAACCCCCTTCTTTCCCACCTCATCCAGTCCTCACTTTGTTCTCCTCCGTCTCCCCATCCAAGACCTCAATTACACACCAGAGAGCAGCTTTTTTTTTTGCTCGGTGGGAGAAGAAGCACACCTCGCCCCTAAATCACCGCGAAGGTCCAGAAGATGTGGAGACGAGCAGAGGAGTGCAGCTCCACCCTAAACCTTTCATGACAGAGCAAAGTGCCAAATGACTGACCGCGGCGCTAAATTACTGCCACATCACCTGCAGCTGCTGCTTCACCGAAAAACCGAGTCGGAGAGAGATTCTGCTGCAGCGAGTCGCCTCTGAAACATTCACACACTGAGCTTTGCTGTTAGCAGGAGGGCGTGGCTGCACATGTGTGTTCGTTGAGAAGATTTCTGCAGGTTTCACGGCAGCTAACGGGCTGCAGCTGCTTCATAGGAAACAAATATCGTCTTTCAGGAAACCCAGACTGAAAGATTGCTGTTAACTTGAAGGTTTCTGCTTTTGCTGTAAATCCCTGCAGCATGCAAACGCTCACAGAGCTGCAGGAACGGGATGAATCTACGGTCACACCAGGCCTGATTTCCCTCCGCCGTCAGCGATATCTTAACCAGAACAAGACCTCCAATCCGTCCGCACACATGATCCGGTGACTGATGATCAAATGGTGTCACGGCTGCGTTTCATCAGCTCAGTCAGCTTCTAATCACACAATCACGATTAAGAAAGCATAAAGAGAAATGACCTAACTTGGCTCCCGAGCGGCTCTGTTTACCCGACACAGCTGTACAAACACATGCGCTCACGTTTCTGTGTTCTGTGGGAAACCTGGAGCTGAAAGTCAAGCGGTGTGAAAACAGCGCCGCCTAGAGGGAGGAACGGACCCTGATATGTGCAGGACCATCTAAAGTCCAGTTAAACAGCAGCTTCTGTCCAAGAGCTCAAAGATTTAAAGATTTCTTCTGCACAAATAATACTTTTTAACTTTCAAGCCGTAGTTTTAAAGTCTTCATCCAAAGAGCACCTTGTGTCTGCACACTGATGGATTCAAAGGTTTGTTCCAAGTTACAGTTTTAAGACTTATGGTTCCACCTCTTGTAATTTAACGTTCTGTATTGAGCATAATTAGATTTAGTAAAATAACAGCACTTTGGCCTTTCTAGCCGCTACGTGTCAAACTGATGTCTGAAGAGTCTGAGAGTCGTGGTTTGTGGCTTCAGGAGGCCACCTGCTGCTCCCTTCATTATCCAGTTCAGTAGGTGGCGCTGTCACACAAACCCAAGCAAGGACCATGACTGTCCATCCATCCATCCATCATCTCTACACCTTAATCCTCACTATGGGGGGCTGGAGTCTATCCCAGCTGACTCAGGGTGAAGGCAGGTTCACCTGGACAGGTAACCAGTCTATCACAGGGCTACACTTAGAGACAGACAACCAAGCACACTCACATTCACACCTACGAACAATTTACAATCACCAATTAACCTCAGCATGTTTCTGGACTGTGGGAGGAAGCCGGAGAACCCGGAGAGAACCCACGCTGCACGGGGAGAACATGGAGACTCCACGTAGAAAGATCCCGGGTGTCCTCACCGGGACGCCGACCGGAGACCTTCTAGCTGTGAGGCGCTAACGATGCTAACCACCAAGACACCTGCAGCCCCTATTTACAGGACGGCAATAATTAATTAATTGATTACAAATATAATAACATGAATATCTTCAAAAATTGACCTGTAAATAATTATATTTTTTAGCAATAAAAATAATGTAATGTAAGGGTTTTAACGTTGACATTATGCACAGTTTATTATATAGTCAGTAATTTAACAAAATACTTCTTTTAAATCACCTGTTTGGGTCACTAATGTTTATATATATCTTTGAAATAACAGTAAATATCTGTAAAATAATATTTACTGCTGATTTTAAAAGTTTGTTTTTTTAAGAGGGACAAAAAAACATAAACAAAACACATGAAGTCCTTCGACTGTGGTTCTGAAGATGCTGCTTGAAATACTGAACAGCAATCTGTTTCTCTTTTTTATTATTATTATTATTTTATTTTTATTTTTTTGCATTTGAAGGCCTCAAATTAATCATTTATAATAAACAGTTAAATGTGAATCACAGGACCTGAATCTGTGCTGATGAACTGCATTAAAGAACTTGTGCTCCGCTCTGCTCGTGCAGGTCCAGCAGGTGGCGCTGTGGCGCCTTCAGGCCGTCTGACCTCTGCTGGGACTCTTTGGGGGTTTTTCCAGTTTCCTCATGAAACAGGAAGAACTGCAGCGAAAGTAAATCCGTCATCGTTTGGAAACCGTTTACGTGCAATTAAGTCTGAATCAGCTTCTGAGCTTTAAGTGGGAGTCAAAGAAAAAATACAATAAAATAAAATAGAATAAAATAAAATAAAATAAAAGCTAAATCAGACTCATAAGAAGTGAATCTCTGGTTTCAGTCAACAGGTTGGGATTCATCATTTGCATATTTTTAAGGCAGAACTAATTCGTCAGGAAGTCTAAGAGCAAAACAACGTCCTCGTTAAGCCTCCACGCCTCGTTACTTTAACATCTGGAGCATTCAGATGCTTTAATAAAGCAAAAGTACTGAAACAGTGAATTCAAGACTAAACAATCCCATTAAACTAGTAAAACTAACCATTATACTCAATATTTGATCAAGAAACGCAATAAATCGATAATATTCTGTTGACTTTTCTTTTGTTTTTCAAAATTCCTTCAGTTCCAACTCGAGTATTTACATTGTTTAGGGTTTTTTAGAACGTTTCCTTAAATGAAAATAAACAGAAGCAGAATGTAATTTGTAATAAAAGTCTGATTTTACTTCACTGATAAATCTGAGGAACCAAACAGGATTAATGAGACACGAGATTCATAAACGTGTTCTCAGGTTTTCTCTGATCTTGGATTGTTGCTGAGATTTTGTTTGTTTTGGCTGAAAAAGAAATTTAAATGTTCATGTTGGTTCCAGGTTTGTTGAATTCTGTTTGTTTCTGTTTCATTGAAACTCAAACGTACGAGTCGGTGGATTTAAATTCAGATATAACGTCATGAAATTGTCTTTTCTTCTCTTTAAGTTCAGGATTTTGTATTAAGTATGACATATTTATGAGTTCATCTTTCATTTGAGTTTGTGCTTCACATGTTTAACCCTCTGAATGATCCCGAGGCGCCACAAAATTCACCTTCCACGTCTTTTTAATCCACTCTGTCCATCCGAGGCCATGAAAGAGCGCCTGAGGCCTGGACCGGTCCGACCGCTCCGTCACTCAGGAAGCTGAGTCACCGATCCGGCCACCGAGCGCTTCCTGTTTGTGCTGCTGACAGGAGGCGGCTCAGAGCGTCGTAGAAACGAGGAAGAAGGACGACTCTGGAGGCCGAGCGGCCGTGGGAACCTCGAGCAGCGCCAAACATCACTCTCACTTTTCCAGAAGAGTCTCTGAGCAAACATCAGGAGCTCTGTTCCCCAAAATGTGGATAAAAACTGTTGAACTTTATGCTTTTCTAGAGGATCTGTGCAGACAAACAGAAATAAAACCATAGAACGTTCAGATGTGAAAATGATTTATGAAAACAGAGAGACGCTTCCTTTGGATTTTGCACATTAATTAAAATAGAAATGTCTTTTATTGGTGTTACACGAGCTGCAGCTGCTTGTGAACATTCAGTATAATATTATATAATATATGATGTAGATTCATAGAAGGTTTGGTTGGATGTAAACATAAAGATTCATCATATAAAATAATGGCCTTTTTTTAACATTAAATTAAATTATTTGTTCTTTCTTTCTCAGACACCAAAGCCCTTAAATGGGCCATTTTTATATATTTAATTTTTAAAAATTATTTATTGTTTTATTTTGGGTTGCTGGTTTCTTGATAAGGTCATTTTAAAAATATTTTATGTTTTTTTTTTCTTTTTTTTTTTTCTTTTATGAACAAATAAAGTTTAAATATTTCTTCTGTTTTCTTTTATTCTATTTTTATTTCTAATTTTATTTTTGGATTTTTTTAGGGCACTCATGCCTCTATACAGGCAAAAAAAATTTATTCTTTTATTTTTTTATTTGAAGTTAAATAATATTTCTTTGCTTTCTTAGTTTCTCAGGGCTAAGGGTTTTAGTTTTAATTTTAAAGTTTTATTTTATTTCTTTTTTAATTACGTTAAATGTTTTTTCTTGGTTTCTCAGACATTGATGTCCTTAAATAGGTCATTTTTATTTATTTAATTTTTATTATGACAATAAGTTATTTTGGTTTGCTGGTTTCTTGATAAGGTCATTTTTATATTTTAAATGTTTTTTTTTCTTGCATTATTAGTTTCTCAGGGCAAAGGCAATTATTACAGTTTTTATTTTTATTTAATTTCCTTTTTAATTAAAATAAATGCTTTTTTCCTTGTTTTTTTTCTTTCTTTCTTTTTTTTTTTTTAATATTAAGTTAAATTATTCTTCTTTGTTTTCTAAACTATATTTGTCAGACTAAACTTGTCGTGACCTGCTGCCTTTTAATAAATGTTCCTGATTCATTGCACTACGCGTGTTTTCAGTTTAAATGTTAATTCTAGACCATAAAGATTAAAGACATTTGATTATTTATTGTTGATATCCATAAATTCACAGGTTAGATGTTGCTGATGCTGCAGTTTCACAGGAGGAGGCGTCGCAGCGCGTTACTGAGACGATATCTGCTGCTGCTTTGTGTGTCTGTGTGGCTGCGATCAGACGCTCTGGTGTGTGTTTGTTGTGTGTTTGTTGGTGCAAAATGCAGAAACAACTTCATGCACCAACTCACAGACACAAACTCTGACTGCAGCCGACGTCTGGCCTGAAAACTCACTCAAATATGGATTTCAGCGCCGGGTCGTCTACCTGTCGATGGCGAGGCTTATTCTGCAAAGCATGTCAGTGAACCTCATTAGTGGCTGTGCAGGACTTTAGTCGGGGGCTTACACTACTGAGCGTGCTCTTAAAGGTCGATTCAGGTCGACAAAGGTCACCCGCCGAGGTCGGGGTTAACACTGATTGGCCGTACTGCTGAGGTCCGCCGTTCTGCAGCTCTGCATGCGGAGGCCGACCCGGTGGGAGTTTCACGCACCGCGGCAGAAACAGGAAGCGCTGTAATTGCTCGCAGCTGATTCATCGCTCGAGATAAAATGTGAGATAAAGCGTTGCAACAGTTGTTGTGGGTCGACCAGCGTGAATCAGAATGAGTAGAAGTGAATGTGTAGACGTGTTTCTGCAGCAGCTTGTGCACTAAAACGTGAAATTCCTGCAGCAATGAGCTCTTCTGCAACAACAAAACATGTTTCTGCAACACAGGTTTAATTTAAAACTGAGGAGACGCGAGGCGGAGGTGTGAAGACGGATATCCAGTGGTGCTAACACCAAAACCATCTGTGGCTAACACGTCCAGGCTGCTAATGGGCCCAACAGGTGATGCTAATGGTATTAGCCAACAACATTGTGTGGGAGCTAACGGTTACCAGCTTCATGCTATCTGATGTGCATTTAAACACTAAATATGACAGAAAGAAAGCAGCTTAAGGTTATTCTTACTGTTTAATCGAATGCAAAGCTGCAGTCTGAGGTTTGAAAAGTCAGATTTACTGATTTCAATAAACTACTCAAGTTGCAAACATTATTTTTTGATGGATTAGACACATTAACGCTCTGAAACTCAAAATTCACCAGCTTCACATCATGATATTGCCTAAAAATTAGTTTACCTCCTTTTCAAAATTGACCAAAAACAAAAGTTTTGAGACGGTGAAGCCAGAAAGACGCTGCCAACCTCAACGCTAGCTGGTCTGACTGAAGAATGCTTCTTCTTTATCGTGCTAGCTTAGCTTAGCCTTACTTCGACTCCAGCAGGTTCACACCTTCTTGCACCGTGATGCTTCCCACACATGCTAACCTGCAACCTGCAAACTCAAAGGCCTCGTGAGATGCGTTCATGTCCAGACAAACCAACGCTTGTTAGCATGTTAGCATTAGCACGTCAATACTCTGCCTGCTGCCTGCAGACTTTGTCAAAACTTGCTGCAGCATTTTGGCTGAACGATATTTCTTATTTCTGCTACTTTCATCCTCCAACATATCCTAAGAGTTTGCAGATTTACTGTAAATATAAAATACTTGTAGCAGCAGCACATTTATTAAAGTAAATGAGGGAAACACCGTGACTGTGGAGGCCTCTAACGTTTTTGGATGCTACGATCCAGGTCAGTGTGTCCTGCACTGATGTGGCCTCGTTCGAAAAGCTCTACAGTCTTTTATTAAATATACAATCAGGTTTAAGTCTCCAGTCTGCAGCAGGGAAACTCTGAGAGATCCTGCATGCTGTATGTTTTTCTCTCTGCTAATGGAAATCCAGACAAAAGAACAAAAATAGTAGAAGGTGTTAAAGGCAGCGAGGGAGGCACGTTCTGCTAACGGGTTCACGGTAATCTCTTAATGAACTTCCACGTGGAGTAACGGTGGAAACGGTGGGCCGGGGAAAGAAAAGAGGATGAGCAGGAAAAAGAGGAAGAGCAGGATGGGATGGAGGGGAAAAATGTATTAATAGCGGAAGATGAGGAGGAAGAAACTTTAGAGGAAAGCAGGTCGGCAGAGATCAAAGCCGGGCGTCTCCTGGTTCCGTTAAGGGAACAGAAAGAGGCTCGAGTGAGTCGAACACAAAGAGAAGCGCATCAGGAGAAAAATGCACGACACCAATGGTGCAAAAAAAGGAAAAAGCTACAACCTATTAAAGCGCTAATGTGGGAACAAATTTGCTCGTGGTGAGCGGTTTGGCAGCCTGACATGGGGTCTGTCTGAAATCCCCCGACAATCCTCTGCTGCCGTCAGACATTGGAAAGCAAGCCGGTGTCATCCACTTGACAAGTCAGAGGTCAGGTAAGCAGCTACCTGGTGGTAAGCATCCTGGGCAGTAAGCCTGACAGTGAGCCAGTTGGTGAATGGGGAGCGAGTCGAGCGTGACTGACCGGCTGTCAGCTGCCAGAGCCGCTGCACTGTCTGGAAATTAAATAACCGGCACAGAAATGCAACTTCTAATGTGGCTGGTGTTTGTGTTAGCGACTGCTGTTGACCCAGGAAGACCGAAACAGGAACCGAAAACAGTTTTCATACACGTCACCGAGTCAATAAAAGCCACTGATACCAAAACAGTGGAGTTAATAATGAGAAACAGCAAGAAACAGATTGTGAGCAGATGACGTATCATCAGTGACTGTGTTTGTATTCAGTGAAATCTCAAAACACCACAAGTTTTAAAACAGCTCTGTATTGTTCGTTTTTTTCAGAGCTGACCCACATCTTTAGTTCCCCTCCAGCTCGGAGGTTAAATATTTTTAACCCACGTTTGCGGTTCTCTGGTTCCACGTCGCTGCGCCAAACTTTTCTGCTTCTTTCGGTGTTCTGTGATGCTGCTCGTTCACGCAGCATCCAGGTAACTGTGCTGCAGAGCGTGTGGGCCGGCGTGTCTGCGTGCACGCGTGTGTCACTGCACATAGAGGCTAATCTGCCATAAGCTGGTTTATGGGCTCATCTGCAGTGACGCAGATCTACGCGCCAAGCTCTGCGCTGATAGATTCTCCATGACAACTAACCCTCAGAGACGGTGGCCCGTAGCCTACATACCGACCTGCAGCTTACCACTCACATAGGAGGCACGTTCACCGCACACACACGCTGCTTTTTAAAGCATTTACGATACAAATGTTGCATTAAATGTTGGGCTCGTTTTTGCACATTTAAGAAGTTGCATGGAAATTTCTGAAGATGGGTGAGAAACCACCTGTAGAGGGCGTGCACGAGCACCTTCAGTCTCACCTGTAAGTGACCAGAATGATCCCAACTGTAAAGCAACAGCGAAATAATTAACTCTTATTCATTTTGTCAGAGGATGAGGAAAATTCAGGGCACGCAGCCTTTGTTCCTCACACATGATGAGACTGACAAAAGGAGAAGTGAAGCTAAGACTATGTGAATTAAACCCCTTATTAAAATAATAAGGCTCAATGACAGACGAGTGTTTGGTGGCTGCATCTCTTGAGAAAAACCAACGTGCGTAAAAGCGTTTTGGAAGAAGAAGAAGTGCTGATATAAGTTTCGGTTGTGGGTTCAGAGCCCAGTCTGACTTCTTCTCTCCTCTTCCTTTTCTTCAGACACGCCTCAGTCTTCAGTCCTGCAGCCGCTGTGGGCAGCTATTAGTAGGTGTTTGCTGTCAATCAAAGCGACCCGCCCCAACGCTCCTCAGACGGGAAGCGCTTCAGTTCACAACTTCTCCAGCAGATGTGCAGCGGGACCTCTGCGGCAGCGCGCAGCAACCAGCGGGCGACAAACGGCCAAAATGTAAAGGATAAAGTCGCCATACGCCTCTTCCAGAAAGTAGGTGTGCATCGGGAGGGCGTCGAGGTGTTTTTAAACGATGCGTAAAGTTGTTTTTACGCAGCATGGACGCGCAATAACCTGTGCGTAAAAGTGAGCCAAAGAGGAGAGAAGTTGAAGAACGCTGGATGGGAGGTTTTCTCGGATAAAATGGATGTGTCGGTGAGTCTTTGGAACAAACTGAGAAGTTGACAGCGAGAGGAGCAACCGGTTGATTTCCAGACGGCGGAGACGGAGCGCGCAGTGGATGCAGCTCCTGAGTTGAATTTGTCTGGGTTGCAGACTTTATGTAAGAAGTAGGACAACACCGCCCAGCTAGTTCTTTCCGTCATGCGTACAGACGTTTCCAGAATCGTGTTGTTATGATCGAGTTCAGCCCTGAAGGGTCGATTCCACTGAGCGGAGCCGCCAGCTGATGCCGCAGCTCCAGCGGGAGTTAGCGGAAAGTTTCACATCCTCCTGCCTGCTGCCTCTTCTCGACATGGACGGGAGCGCGGAGTGCGTGGGCTCGGACGGGGAGAGCATCAGCCTCAGCGTGCTCAACTGGGAGCAAGTGCAGCGGCTGGACGCCATCCTCACCGGCTCCATCCCGATCCACGGCCGCTGGAGCTTCCCCACGCTGGAGGTGAAGCCGCGGGACATCGTCAAGGTGGTGCGGAGCCGCATGGAGGAGAAGCGGATCCATGTCCGGGAGGTGCGCCTGAACGGATCCGCGGCCAGCTACGTGCTGCACGAAGACAGCGGGCTGGGATGGAAAGATCTGGACTTAATATTCTGTGCGGAGCTGAAAGGAGAGATGGAGTTCCAGATAGTGAAGGACATCGTCCTGGACTCTCTTCTGGACTTCCTGCCGGAGGGAGTGAATAAAGAAAAGATCACACCAGTGACCTTAAAGGTAGAAACCAAACACACGACTCACGTACAGAGGCTAGATCACAACTTGTAGAGCAGGAAACTTCTCTGCCTCATTTGTCCTCTTTTATTTCCACCTACTCTCACCTAATTACACATTCAGCAGAGGTCATAATTGCACATTTTTCCTGCTTTGCAAATGCACCCAAATTATATTTACACAAATGTGAGCTCTGCATCCAAACAGCACAGACCTGCAGCCACTCAAAAAGTAAAAAGGTCGGTTTCCAATTCAAAGAGGATTCTGTCTAATCCAATTGGAGTCGGATCCACATTAATCAGTCGGCCCTCAGTTACCTGGATACCGAGGACTAGCAGGGCTGCTAATGGCCCGCAGACAGATGTGATCAGCAAAACATCCCCAATAACAGACCAAACTGAGATTTATATCTGCGCACAAACAGCACTAATGTGGGGTTTTCTGAAACCCGATCAAACCGAGGCTGGTTCATAATCTCCTCCTAAGACCCGGAGTGCAGTCGTTTCTAACCACGAGCACATGATGAGCAGGTCGAGTGTCACTTTCAGGGGAAGAAAAAGTGAAGTAAAATTATATTACAGCTGTGAAAGGGAGGAAAAAACAGAGGAGGCGGAGTTGATTCATGGAGGCAGAGAAGGCAGGAGGCCTCAGCGTGATGGAAAAAGGAAAATCTGGCGTTTATTCTTCGTGAAAATAGGAATTAGTGCTGAAGATTTTAAATGATTGTGATCCTCTAAAGCCAGTTATTTGTTCCTATTTTGCTGCAGCGGCTGTTGGGAGGCGTATCGGATGCACAAATGGACAGATTGTGTTCTTTAATATGATAATTTTCACTGCTGAAGTGGCTGCATCTAGTTGCCAACTCTCTGTTCCAGCAGTGTCTTAGATTTCAAGAGTTTTTATCCGTCACAGGACGTGCAGTGAAATGCAGAGCGACTGTTCTTCAGGACTGTGCAGAAGAAAGAAAAACTCACTGATGCAACCTGCAAAAACACGACTTCTTACAGCTCCACCTCATGTTTTTCTGTGTGTTTGTCTTCAGGAGGCTTACGTGCAGAAGATGGTGAAGGTGTGCAACGACTCGGACCGCTGGAGCCTCATCTCGCTGTCCAACAACCGCGGCAAAAACGTGGAGCTCAAGTTCGTGGACTCGCTGCGGCGGCAGTTTGAGTTCAGCGTGGACTCCTTCCAGATCCGCCTGGACTCGCTGCTGCTCTTCTACGAGTGCTCGGAGCACCCGATGGCCGCCACGTTCCACCCCACCATCCTCGGCGAGAGCGTCTACGGCGACTTCCCCACCGCCCTCGACCACCTGCGCCGGCGCCTCATCTGCACGCGGAGTCCCGAGGAGATCCGCGGTGGCGGCTTGCTGAAGTACTGCCACCTGCTGGTGCGGGGTTTCCGCGCGGCGTCCGACGGCGAGATGAAGCTGCTGCAGCGCTACATGTGCTCGCGCTTCTTCATAGACTTCCCGGACGTGAGCGAGCAGCGGAGGAAGCTGGAGTCGTACCTGCAGAACCACTTCGTGGACCTGGAGGACCGGAAGTACGACTACCTGGCGACGCTGTACGACGTGGTGCAGGAGAGCACCGTGTGCCTGATGGGCCACGAGAGGCGCCAGACGCTCAGCCTCATCTCATCGCTAGCGCTGCGGGTCCTGGCCGAGCAGAACGCCATCCCCAACGCCGCCAACGTCACCTGCTTCTACCAGCCGGCGCCGTACGTCTCGGACGGCAACTTCAGCAACTATTACGTGGCGCAGGTCCAGCCGGTGTACTCGTGTCCTCCGTCGCCGCCTCAGCAGTACCTCCCTCTGTCGCAGCATCCCATGTACGCCACCTGGTTGCCCTGTAACTAAACCGACTCTTGTGTAACCGCGGCGATGTTTTTATCGCTTCCTCAAGACAAAATTAGACAAGGAGCGGATAAAAGAAGAGAATAAAGGAAGGAAGGGAACCTTGATCAGGCCAGAGTTCAGCCTGTCGCTGGGTTCGGGTGCCGCGGCAGGAAGCGACCAAAGAGGCTCATCTGTCAGTTCGACCGAAGTCGAACCCGGAGGAGATAATTTTAAACGATGAACATCTCCACATACAGCCACAACGAGTAGCAGAGGACACACATGAAGATTCATCCAGAGATTCTCCATGTTCCACTGTGAGAGTGTGTGTGAATGTGTGTGTTCACAAGCAATGCAAAAAAAAAAAGAAAAGAAAAGAGGAACTGGATACTGTTTACAAATCCAAAGATCTACTTTGATATCAAGTTTTTTTCTGAACTCTTGAGAGAAAAACCAAAACCAACAAAACAATGCATGCTTTATTTCTGTACAGGAATAATGTTCTTCAAAGTGCCTCGATGAAGCCTAAAGGGAAGAGCTGTGTTTGTGATTCTGTATCGTAGACGACTTGTCTCTTTGATTACGGTGATAATGAATGTACGGAGGGTTTAGCGGTGCCGAGGGACGATCTCCTGCACCGAGGGGAGCCACCGGACCGACCGGGGGTTTAGTTCTAGTCGAAGACTCTGCGCTTATCAGCCGTCCTGTTGGACAAGTACACATCCTGATTACCAAAGAGGAAGTAACAGCATAATCTCATCATCTGTAGAAGCGGGTGGAGGCGGGGGGGTGAAGCAAAAAATGCTTATAAGAGTAAAGTAGATTTGAGAGAAATGTGCAGAAAAGAAGGAAGTTTGGCTGCAAGAAATAACAAAAAAAGACATTTCTTTTATCCTTCTTTTGTTTTCTGGGCATCAAAACACGAAAACAAATTGACAACTGAAGCTCCAACCAGAGGCGATGATCAGCTTTAGGGGTGAAAAAGAGAGAATCAATAACCAGATGTGTCGCCTGCAGCCGGAGCTGCACGTGAAGGAACCCAGTTGTTTGTTTCTTCCGAGCAAACAGAACCAGTGTTTGCATTCGGCGTTGCTCACCAGAACGTGCTGGGTGTTTCCTCGACGCAACACAACAGGGTGTTAACAAACATGTCACTCTGCTGCGCGGGTTTCCTCATGCACGGGCAAAACACACACAACTCTATAGGGAACCTTTAGGTTGCATCACAGAAAGCGGAGCGGATGTGCAACCGGGGGGCAACTGGGTTTTCAAAATGTTACACTGGAAAGTTGTAAAATAATAAGATTGTAGAGAAAAAAAATCGAACCCACTCTTCAAAATCAGCAGAACACGTGGACTGTGCATGCATGGAGCGTGCATAATTAAAGGTTAATTGACTTTTTGCTGCAAGAGCTCAAGGAAAACCTTTCCGGGCTGAACTTGTGTGACTCCACCTGCAGCCTCGTTAGCGTAGCCGAATTCTGAATCAGCATTAAAAGCGACTGTTTGCAGCACATTGGATCTTTTCAAGCCGATTCTGAGCAGCGGCACAAATTCAAAATAAAACGACAAGAAATTTAAAAGTCGACTTGCTGTTTTTTTCGACGATTTAACGAGTTGTGTGACGCGAAGATTGCCGTTTGCAAAGATGCGTTTGCAGCCACGCCGGCTCGTTTGGAAACAGCGGATTGGTGCAGAGCTCGTCTCCTCATTAAAACAACACCTGAGATTGTCCCAGAATCTGGTCAAACGAGACCAACTAATCGACCCGGACACTACAGAATTGCACACCAAATGATCGTTTGTTAGCGTTTTCTATGCAGCTTCAAGGCTTTTTATCCTCCTTTATGCACTGTAAGAGAAACAAGAAGAAGAAGGCTGCAGCAGATTATTACTGTCAGAGTCAGAACAAAAACCGGCTTCATGTTCAATCCGTGGAAAAAGTTTGTCTCCTCGAGGAAATACTGTAAAAAAAAAAAAAGTAAATGTACAGACGAATAACAATCATTTGTAAAAGGCAATAAACGACCTGTCGGGGTAGAACTTTTTGTGACGAGGTGTAAATTTATCAGCTTTGAACTCGCAGCATCTTCTTCTCAAACGCGTCAGATCTCCTATTTTTCTATCGATCTTCTATTTTTGTACAGTTTGTGTTTCGGGGGCCGACGTAGCGGGCGGATTCAGAGTGTGTTTCTCTGTGTGTGTGTGTGTGTGTCGTCGTTGCTGTTTTGTTGTGTTCTCGGCTGATGAAGAGCAGCGCAGTGGCTTCGGCGACGTGCACTCGTGTTCACTGTTTGTGCGCTCTGAGCTGTTTTTGTTTTTGTTTTCTTATGGATTCCTGTTGCTCTAATGAGATTGTTTCATTGCTCCTCGGTGGTTTTGAACCGCGGTCCTGCTGCGGAACACGGAAACAATGATCTGATGATTGTGTTCGAGTTGACCGACTTGATAATTAAAAGAGAGAAAAGAGAGTTTTTTTGTTGTTGTTGTTTTTGCTGTTACCACACACACACACACACACACACACACCAGCAGCCACAGTAACATCCTAAAAGGTTGAACTTCAAACACCTGAGATTGTCCAAGCAATGAGAATCTGGTTGGATGTTTGACCGACTAACCAACGACGCACCACACGATCATTTCTTAGCGTTTGTCTCGCAGCTTGAAGGCTTTTTGTCCTCCTGTGTGCACTTTAAGAGAAAATAAAGGTCGCGGCAAACAGCGGAGGACAAAAACCCGCCGCACAAAGGATGTTTTAGGATTACTGGCCACAGCAACACCATGTTTCCTCCGGCTTGCCGAACCCCCCGGTTTAGCCGCGGTAAACCGCTCTGACATTTGGTTTGGGTGCCCAGAGGGAAAAGTCTTCATTAGGTCAACGTTCGGAGGTGGCCCCCGCCAAATCCTCCGGCACTTTTGCTGCCAGCGGGCGACAGCTTGAACGTGAAGGATTTCCCCCCTCCGAGAGACGTCACGGTCGGCCGCCGTCGTGCCAACCTCATTAGCCGCCAACGCCGGGTACATGTAAACCTTACTACCGGCAGAGCCCTGGTCTCCAGGGAACACATGGTACCTCTCAGAGTAGATTGGCTCCAGGTCTGCAGCGCTCTGATGCCCGGAAGCCTCGGCCTCCAGATGTCACTTTCAATGCTGACGCTGGGAAAAATATTCTTTCTTTCATGAGCGCTTTCATCTTTTTTTTTTTTAAACTTTCTTTATTCTGTCTGTTTCTCTGTCACTCTGCTGGTTTTCTTCTCCTCTGTGTTTCTGCCCTTTACCTCACTTTTATTCAGCTTCTTGCATCTTGCTGGTTTTTTTTCCTCCTCATCTCTTTCCTGATGAATTTAAGCAGAGCGAGATGAGCTCCAGAGAGGAGAACAGGGCCAGTGTTATCCCTGCTAAGAGGGAGAGAGTGGACGCTAAATATAGGCCCCCCTCTCAGCCACGGTAAGGACATTAGCCCATCTGCTGAAAGCTGATTAGCCTCCCTCCATGAACATGTACGCAAAGCTCCGGTGTAGCTGCTGTGGGGAGATTTACCGGCTATTGCACTGTAACACATACCTGCCTCATCTCCTGCCGTCTTTCAGGTCACTCTCGCTGGAAAGGGCCAAAAAAAAAAAAAAGAAAACAGTCCACTTCCTTATCAAGAGCTTAAAGGGAACTGAGAACAAGGGATTGAGGCGTTTAGTGTGTTGCACAACAAGGAAAAGAGCTAACCCCATAACACAGTCGGCTTAGACGTGTGTTTTAACAGAGACATGACGACGTGCGTCATGCAGACATTTATTAGACGACATGGGGTCCAAGACTGGGCCTGTAGAAATCAAGAAATCTGGCCACCACATCCATCCAAGTTGTCTCTTTGTGCAGTGATGCTCTGCTCCCGGTGCTCCTGCAACGCTTAAAGTCCTGCTCTGTAAATGTGCAACACCATCCACGATGAGCTGAATCTACTAAATGTTGGCGATGCTTCAACTCAAAGCTTCAACCGAGCGTCATTTCGGGGAAGAAGAGGAAGTTGCCAGAAGCCAATTTTGGTTTGAGAGTGACGACTGTGTGGCGTGCGGTGCCTGATCGCCCACATCTGCATGGCGTTGCACCATAGTTCACGTGGCGTTCCTCACCGGACTCTCCAGTCTCGGAGCCGGCCTGATTTCTGAATCAAACTATTCTCTTTGTGCAGCGATGCTCTGCTCCCAGGGCTTCTGCAACACTTGTACCGCTCCCTTGCAAGTCCCGTTCAGTAAACACATGGAGCTCCATCTATGTTTGGCGGAAAACCTCCTCAACTGGGTCCAAACAGCAACACTTCGACTTGAGTTTCATTTTGGGGGAAGAGGAAGAAGTCGACAATTTTGGCGAGAATGCCAAATGAAGATTGTGCCGTTGTGACCAGCATGTAATCGCCCACATCTGCATGGTATCGCACCACACTTCATGTAGTTTGCTCTAAATGTTCTACCTCAAACACCTCAGGGCACTACAGGAGAAGTCTGCAATGACAGTCGCCATCCCCATAGAAGTACTGTCCTGGCACAGTGCTACTCTACTCTCTAGTCGCCGGGAGCCAGTTTTACTGAGCAGGGCAAGTGGAGAGCGACGATTGTGTTGCTGCAGATAAAAAACTTGTCACAGTTCATGTAATCTGCTCTAAATGTTTCCCTCAGAAACCTCAGGATGTTACAGCAGAGCCTGCCAGATTCACATGCTACCCGATGCAAGGTTTGGTCACCGTCCCTGGTGAAACAGTCGCCTTGTGCAATGAGTTTTGATTTCTTTTTAACATTTACGGTCTTAAAAACTCAAATCAGTGCCTGAAACACGTCTTCACCTGCTGCCTTTTAGGTCTGACACCTCTAGAATAGCAGCATTTACTAATACGAGGGTTGATCAGAAAGTTCTGAGACTCCAGACACTAACTTTGTTTTACATTTGCACACAAAAAGCAGCTACATAACGTGGGGAAGGAACAGAGGATCCAAAAAGCAGAATATGGACTCAAGTTTGTTGTTAGCTCTCTTAGCCCCAGTAGTCTTTTGGCTCCCTTCCCCATAGAGGTAGTGTCCTCGTGCAGCGATGCTCTGCTCCCACTGCTCCTGCAACACCCCGGAAGTCCCGTTCTGCAAAAATATAGAGCGCCATCTATGCTGATTAGCTTAGCTTCCCTTCTACAAAGGGAAACAGCTAGCGTGGCTCCATCTGAAGGGAAACAGATCCGCCTAAAAGTCCCGTTACATCGACATTAAAGAAACGTCTAAATCTCAGCTAACATCCGGTTTAAACCTGGTTTAAGGGGTCAAGTTTAACAGACGTCAAACCAACGATGCCAACGCTGAACTTAAGCTAATGAGCTAATTAGCAGCTCCGCGGCTAAAACACACACACAGCGGCTTATGGTGTTTATATGGAAACAAACCAGCTCTTCATACAAAAAGACAGGAGATTAATTAATGTGTCGACGTAAAGAAATGACACAAACCTGTTTGTATAGTTAAACATTTAAGAGCCCATTTTGGGAGTCACGATTATCTTAACATGACTTCAGTTGTTTGTGTGACAGTTAAATGCCATAAAGACTGAAACTG